>NW_024412391.1:71585521-71683553 GCF_014898765.1 Herpailurus yagouaroundi
GGTGGGGGGGTGTGTGGTTTGCCTGAAACTAGGCCCCAGGCTCTGGCCTGCGAAGTGACAAGAACTCAGATTAAAATTTATGGCTTTGAGGAACCATAGGAATGTGTTTGGGAGGTGTCACAGCAAGGGGAAAGGAAAGGAAATACAAGAAAGGGGAGACCCATATTCAAAAAGTCTCAAACTGTGCACATGAGATCTGTCTGAATCTCTGGCTAACACCTGAATGATGCATGTACATTGCAGACCTAAACAGCCCAGGCAAGGCTAAAAGAAGGAAACTTTTAGATTCCCAAGACTTTCCACCCAGGAAAGGTATTTTTGAGTTTGAATTCAGTCTAGTTAAGTGAGTACAAACACAAACAAAAACCAATCATCTTTTTAAAGACTATAACCAAACTGGAATCCCTACAGTATTCTCCTTCACAATGCCCAGGACACAGGAAAAAAAAATTGACAGGTATTCAAGAGAATTTGCAACGGATCTGAGATGATCCAGATGTTGAAATTAGCGGACAAGAATTATAAAGCAGCTGTTATAATTTTGTTCATGGACACAAAGGAAAATGCGCTTGTAATTAAAAATAAAAAGGAATCTCAAAAGAGAAAGGAAAACAATTAAAAAGAACCAATGGACATTTTAGAATTGAAAAATACAAAATCTGAGGTAATTTATGCCGTATCGTGACATGATCAGTAAGTACTCCAAAAAGTGTGTGTGGTTTGGGGCTACTGTTGTTGTTAAAGAACTGTTAAATGTAAAGGAAAAACCATCTTTAATCTTCAGGCATTCAATGGCAATAAAAAGGCAAAGTAATGACAAGTTTGTGTTCATCAGGTAAAAAAAAAAAAATCACCAAAGGAATAACACAGTAAAGTCCTTTGAATCTTTTTAGTTCCCAAAGAAGGTGGGCAATTGTTTTTTTCAAGAGGATATTTAAATTAAACATTTACTCTTTGATATTTTAGTTATACTAAAATATACCTTCTAAAGGTAAGTACAGAGTCGACATTGTATAATTTTTAGTTTGCTATTCAGTTATCAAAGAAGAGTCACAGAATTTGATGTACGATTACCAGTGTCCATTCTCCCATAAAAGAAAACCAACCTCTGTCCTTGCTGAGCACATACTTCTTTTCAGCCTTAATTTGCCTCAGCCCCATCAGAGAGATATAATGGCTATAATTAAAATTTATAATCTGCAGGAGGGAGGGGGATGGATTTTATGATAATAGCCTTCTACCAATTACTTTGTAAAAACAGTTTGGTATGTGGGTTAACAAAATCTTGTGTTAGAAAACATCTCAAGATATATTATTGCATTGAGATATATATATCTATATATATATTTATTAAAAATAAATATATATATTTATTATATATACACACTTCTATATATTTATATCTATATTTTTATATAGATATTTACTTTTGTGACTATCTCTAATGATCATAATTTCAATCTTGATGATATAAAACTTATCAATAAAAAGTTGGATACGTGAACTCTAGCTTTACCTATCAATAATGTGACAAGTCTATACACACTGAAAGAAGAAAATAAAACATGAATTGTGCAGTCTTTCATTTGCCATATTCTAGGCATTTTAAATGACACTATTTTTAACTTAGTTGCTATCCAGGCTGTGGAGGTGAATTTCCTTCCCACTACTGCTAAATGTTGAGGTGTTGCAGAACTGAATCTGATAAAAGATTTAGAACACAAAATTTAAATATAATAAGTATTTATTTTATAGAGAGAGCATTAACTCAATTTGATAGTTCTAGTAAAATCATGGAGATAAAAATAGGTAACAAAGAGTAGAAAAATACTTATTAGGTCCATAAACACTTTTGTGTCCATGAACATGTGTTCCGGGAGAAACAGCCATTTATTTCTTGAAATAATATAACTCTTTTCCTCCCTAAAGCTTGAATGGACATTTCCAAAACAGAAACAATTACCTAATTTACCTTTTCTTCTTCAAACCTACCAATGGATTTAGGACATTAATGCCAAATACATTAGCTAAATAAAGATTTCTACTTAAAATTCTCAATTATTATCAGTTAAAAAGAAAGTATGTTTAGTTTCTGGAAGATTATATTCTTTTGGGTTTATACATAATTAACAGTTTGTGAACTCTTAACCTCTATTTTAAAATAGAGTATATAGATAGTATTGTAAATGTAGCATTTTTAAGGTAATATCTTCTTTAAAAAGGATACAAGATATCAATTTCAAAGAAAGTTGTTTTAAGAAGTTATGAGTGTTTTCAGTTATATATTTGTCCCTTATATATACTTTTGTAGATAAACATTTGAAGTCCCTATCAAAAACTTTATTACTATTTCCTTTGTAAGTTTTGGAACTTTCCTAACACATGAACACTAATATTATATAGATAGAGTAACCATCGAAGTTCAATTTCCAATTTAAAAAATTGAACCAAATTAATAAAAATTTAATTTAAAACAAATTGTTGACTTTCGAGGTACCATGGTCTTTTATA
The DNA here is from genome assembly GCF_014898765.1 of Herpailurus yagouaroundi. Lineage (NCBI taxonomy): Eukaryota > Metazoa > Chordata > Mammalia > Carnivora > Felidae > Herpailurus > Herpailurus yagouaroundi. Next base: position 71,588,033 of record NW_024412391.1, read on the forward strand.
GACTTACAGACCATTTAAAAGAAAATTCAAAGGAAGGAAAATAGTTTAATGACAAATCATAGAAATGTTACTGGAGCATTTGATGTTCATATTCAATGTTTTCCTTGGCGGAGTAAGGAAACCCAAAGATCTAAAGGTGTTTTTTTTCTTTTTAAACAACTTTAGAGAGTGTATCCCCAATGGAAAAAGTAGAAAAAGAGGAGGATAAAAGTAAGTCCAGTAAAAAGAAACCATTATATTTTCAAAAACTTTGATCTCTGCATAAGGAACTAGTTAGAGCATAAAATAATATAATGTTATGTGTACACAAAATACTTACAGATACTTAATGATAGGTATTACTCAGGAAATTTACAGAGAAATGATGCTCTGCACCTACTTTGAATTGCTCCAAATATTCCAAGTTAATGGAAGTTTTTTTCCACTACTTCAATATCTGTGATGTGATCCCACAGAAGTCCTTGTTCAGACACTATACCTTATAAAACTCTCACCAAGATAGTGATGCTTTCTAAACAATCTCATCTGTGAGGATTCACAGAGGAGATAGAGAGGTACTGGTAAACCCTAATCTCCCAAATAAGCCTTAAAAGTAATGCAATGTTAAAAGCTACATGTCTTTTGTCTTTCTTAATGTTGTTAGTAGTGTCCTTACAGTTTTAAAATTCCAAAGGTTTTCTTATAGGCACATAATCATAGATAATTCAGAAAGGCCAAAGTGACCAAGGAGAAAACAGAAATGTAATGTTCCGTCATACTGCCTAATCTATTATTTTCCAGGTAGAAGTGGCATACTGAAACAATACCCTATTATTACTAATATTATTGTTACTAATTGTTCTTTTTCCTTAACTACAATAGAGAGGAAATTAAATACTAACATCGGCAAGTAATGTACGCAGATATACCATTATTTAAGTGGAAATAGATTTCTTGGATTAAGAAAAGGTTTTCAAAAGGTCAGTTTTTAAAAATAGAGTTTTAGAGTCTTAAAACTGCAGAAAGCATACCTTATACCTGGTGGCTTGCAACATTACTAATGATAACAAGGTGTTCGCACTGCAGGTAGCAAAATTTGATAAAACTAGTCTTATTCAGTGAAATGTAATTAAGCAGTTAAGAAGTGCCTATTTCTATAGCTTATCCAGTTATTGTTGTCCACCAAGATAGTGATGAATTAAATGAAACATTAAGGGGATCATTAGGGCCATAATGACAAGATGACTATTTATATATATATATATATATATTTACATTCTATGCAGACATAGAATCTCAGTCTCACACTTCATGTAAGATCTTAAAAAAAGGAAGAAAAAAAGCAAAGAAAAGCAAACTAAACCAAAGAAAAGAAAGAAAGGGAAGAAAAAAAAAAAAGTACAAATAAATACCTGGCAACATGAAAGTCAGCCTCCAGAGTCCAAATGAAATAAATCTAATGTGACATATTAAAACAAATTTAGACAGTAGCGTTTAAGTTCAAGAATCAGAAATATGATTTAAATAGTATAAAAATTCCGTTTTATTATAAACAAGTAACACAGTCCAAATTGTTTTGTATGCCAGACTGAAAAAGACGACTTCCCACAGAAGGGCAATTATTGCCAAAGTATGATTTTATTTCTCATGAATACAGTCTCCTAAATGATTTTCTTTTTCTCATATCCACTTGCTAAATGCTTCTTGGATATTTTTTAATAAATATATTTGCTAACTGATTTCTAAGTTAGCCTTGACCACAAATTTATCAATGTAATGGAAATTATGGGAAAAAAAAACAAAAACAGGCTTACTAGCAATGACTTCCAACTCTGCTAACCCAACTTAGTTCTGTGAGGGCAAGAACTTGCTTTATTTGTTTGTTTGTCTGTTTATCTATTTTGAAAGAGAGAGAGCAAGTGCAGGCAGGGGAGTGGAGAAAGAGAAGAGAGAGAGAATCCGAGGCAGGCTCTGTGCTGACAGTACAGAGGCCAACATGGGGCCCGATCCCACGAAGTGTGGATCATGACCTGAGCCAAAATCAAGAGTCAGACACTTAACTGACTGAGTCACCCAGGTGTCTCAAGAATTTGATTTCACTCATCCTTGTATGAGACTGTAATTAATACCTTGTTGAGCACATAACATGTATTATTTTTGGTTGAGTAAAGAAGGAAAGAATGAGTGGACATGGACAATGTGACAATCTCTACCAGCCATGGCACACCCAAGCATTTTAGCTAGAAGCCACAAGGGAAGCAAAATCAAGATGAAGTCACTGGAAAATGTAGCATAAGGCTAATCAGACCACACGCTGAATACACTACAGCACTGTCAAGAAAATACAGACCCTCAATTTGTCATTTAGCGACTGTCGTAATTACCTCCAACTGGATGATTTCCAATTTTCCCTGGACTCGCTGCTCCCTATTTTTAACTGTTTACTAGATAAACTACCTGGAGAAATAACTGGGAAATCAAACCCTATAGGGCAAAAGCCAAATCTATTCACATTTCCCTCAATCTGTTAAAAACAATTGGGTCATACTAGGCCAAAGTCAAAATAAAAATTATTAGTGCCTTCTATCAAATGTCTCTCATAATCAGTTAATCATATAATTCCTACTTTGTCAACTCTTCCTTTCTTGTTCCTTTTTCTCTACCTTACACTGTATCCTTCTTTCCCTGCTTTCTCCTCACTGATATCATTTCCATAGTCTTTCCTGACACCATGTTATTCTAATGAAGAATTCAGATTAGTTTTTCTAAATCGCACATAGGTCATGTTATTACACTAAAAAATAAAAATAAAAAAAAAACTGGCTACCACATTAAATACAGTCTGGTCAGATTAGCACACAAAATTAAAGCCAATTTAACTGTTAAGCTTTTAATGCTAATGAATCTCTGCTTGCATCCAAGAGGCCAATCCAACTGGATCATTTACCTGCCTGAAGTGCTCATGATGTTCCTTCTCCCTAAAAAGTCACCCTCTTGCTAAGCATTGAAATTCTACAATTTCACAAATGGAAAATCATTCTTACTATCTGTATGAAGCCTTCTTGGTATTTCCAAAAAGATGTGATCCCTTTTTCCTCTAAATCCCCCAAACACTCTTTTAAGATGCTAATTATAATCTCCGAATCATGTAGCTAGTTTTACAGTTTCTTACACTCATTTGATATACCTATAAACTATCTCATTGTGGGGAACTCCTTTATTCCACTTTCTATGTGTTATAGAACATAGCTTTGAGCTTTGCACAGAGCAGTAAAAAAACAAAAACAAACAAAAAAAAAAAACAAAACTCACTGAATGAAATTTAAAAGTCAGCAAGCTAAATAAAACTTGGCCACTCAAATCTGTATCTAAGAGCCTTTAGGGTCGATAGAAAACCGAGATACCTACTTAGGGAATCCCTTACCTCAGTTTGTGGTAGCGGGTCTGTGACTCAGAGGAAACATTTGGATGTCTGACTGGAATCATCTTTGCGGTTTGTTTTTCTTTGAAACAAAATATACTTGAAGGAATGTTATCAGTGAAAACACACTTTTCATTCTTTTTCCATACAGGTACTGACCACAGAGAGGACTCCCATATGACTAACACAGTGGAAACACTAACTCTTGTCAAGCTATTTTTTGTCTAGAAGATCGGTGACCATCCTGTCACTCATGCTGGCTGCTGAATCAGGGAAAGGAAATGAAAGGGAACCACTGGTACAGTTGGGCGAGTGGCCCAGACACACGCCTACACCTATTGCCAACTATAAGAAGAAGATGAAGAAGTCATGACTTAAGTCAGCCAAGTGGTTATTTAACTGGTAAATATAAACTCAGCACCTAGCAGGTTGCATATAAAATGGCAATCAGCAATTTACTAATAATATATACATTACAATAAAAAACAGTTGGCTCATTTTACAAAAACTGATTTTTAAATAATATTGTACAGATGAAGGGAAAATCCTATGCAAAACCACACTTAGCTTATTATAAAATATCTCAAGAATTCTACCGAACTTTCATTAGTAAAACAAACGTTATGCTTAATGGCACTAATAAAAACAAAAGTTTAGTAGAAATTACAAATTGTAAAATGTAGCACACAATTTCATGAGCTAATTGTGTCTAATAATTTACTGTTTTATAATTATACATAAGGCATGACGTCTTATATCATTTTAAGGAAAGACAAATAAGGCAGTTGTTATCTATACTGTTGCAACTAAAGAAAAAAACACAGATATATAGCAAGGACCATATTTCTTGGTACATTATAGAAATGAGGTGTGAACTCTGAGTTTGGAGACTCTTTGTTATTCGTTACTGGATTTCTGGACTGAGCAGAGCCTAGAAACAAGGGGACAATTAATAAACAACAACTGAGTGAAAATTCCATCTACCTGCTTTGAATATGTAACAATTCTGGTGGATTTTGTACTCTGTTACAATTATTAGCCTTAGAATTATTAGTCCTATCAATTTTCTTCAGTGTATATTATAAAATGCAAATCAAAAACCTAAAATTGTTTGGCATATGCATCATTTCAATAGGAATGATGACTATACCTTAGTGAGGTTAAATTATATGCTTTGTTCCACAGAATGAAAATCAGTATACATGACCCACCATAGTTAGGATTCAAGATTGATATTTAAGCCAGTCTAGCACTTGGACTTCAGAAGCTCTTATAACCACATTTTGTGGATTTGGAGGAACGTATTGAACTATTCCAGATCCTGATGGATCACTGATGGATATGTATATTTTAGAATATTTCAATTGTATGTATTATTTGCATGGTATTAGAGGGTTTTTATGTCTTATTCTATACTTTGTAAAGCTATGTATGTTTTAAAAAATGCACACCTGATAAACATGCATATGTATAAATATATACGTGCGCATATATAGTCTTACACCACTTTAATTTTTTCTCTGTCTCAACCACTATACTGTGATTTTCCTACAGACTAGATAGTACTTTACTCCACATTTTATTCACTTATTAAGAGGGTATTACTGCACTTCAAGTGAAAGATTGTGACACCTTGGCAAGGCAGTAAATATAGACATTGTGAGAATCTGTGGATTTTATGTTTGAATTCAAATCTATAGGTGACAGAACTTGCTGATGAATGTGACATACATATCAGAGAAAAGCTGGTGTCAGAAATAACATTAAACTTTTGGCTTTCATAATTAGTAAGACGAAGCTGTCATTTATGAGCTAAAGGTGATAGGAAAATAGATACTTGAATACTTTTGCTGATAAAACTTATAAATGTACTACTAACAGATATTTTTTCTTCTTTCTGTTCATTTTCTGTATTCCCAAGAAGCCCTTAAGAAGACTAAAGCATTTTACTGAATTCTCCTACTTGATATTCAATAATCCAGCAATAATGATGTTACCTCTTGTTTCCTATATGACCAAAGAAGAATCAGCCAGCTCTAACTATTTAGTCTGCCCAGTTGGTCAATACCTACGAACAGGAAAGCTACTATTTATTAATTCTTCTGCTAATGGAGTTGCATAGACAGCTGTAAGAAATTGATCTGCTTAGACTAAAAAAGAAAATGGTTAGTGTATAAAATTCGAGCCCCTCTTCATATAGTGATGTATAAAAATATGATCTAGTTTGTGATGTTAATGCAATCAAATTTCTAAAGGCTATAACAATGATCAAATAGCATAGCAAAATTGTTCCTTGCTAGGGGAAGTAGATGAAACTGACAGAGAGCATAGTCTCAAAAAAAGAGTGAAGAACATTTTCATGTCTACGAAATACAGCTTTAGAACTGTCTCTACACAAGACTTAACAGGGTCTACATTTTCTTCTAATATAGGCTAGCAGTACATATGCTGGCTTATCGTAACATAAAGAATAAATATTTTCTATGATATATATCCAATATATTTTGAAGTAGAGTTGACCTTTGAACAATAAGGAGGTTAGAAGCACCAATCCCTCTGCACAGTCGAAAATCTACGTATCAGTTGTGACTCCCCCAAAACTTAATTACTAATAGCCTACTATCCACTAGAAAGGCTTTACTGATAATGTAAGTCATTTATCACATATTTTATGTCTATATTATATGCCGAATTCTTACAATAGAGTAAGAATGGGAAAAGGAAGTATTATTAAGAAAATCATAAGGAAGAGAAAATACATTTATGGTACCGTACTATCAGAAAAAAATCCGTGTGTAAGTAGACCCATGCAGTTCAAGCCAGTGTTCTTCAAGGCTCAACTGTATCTTCATTGTTTCTCAGTTATAAATTATGTATTTGTTTACATTTATATAGTTTCACATGTGTTCTTAAAACAGGTTTGCAGGATGAAGAATTCTTGATTAAATAGTAAATTGGTATTAAACGAGATTAGTTTCTAACAATTAAATCTCATCATCGAGATGAAGGAAGCATCAAAGAATTCTTAGAGTAATAGTAAGGGACCTTAACATCCATTATGGGAATTGTTGTAGATACAGTAAACCACATTTCTCATATTCATATTTATTTTTCAACTGTCTGTGTGTATAACTTTCAAATCAAAAACTTATTTGCAAATATCTTCGGACTGTTGTACATTATCCTGATCAGAAGTTACTGAAACCATCTCTACTACTAATCCCGCTAGTGATGTTGACATTGACAACCAGGTCTTCAGACTTGAAAAAGGTCAGGTACGAATTTCCTCCATCTTAATGAAGTAACTGTCCTTAACTGAGGCAATCTAATCTTCTGCCCTTTTGTCTGCAGTGAGTGGAGATTGAAAACATCTGGTTATGATCAAATAGTCACAATCCTCTCATTTAAGTTACATGATTCAACTTTTTTTTTTTTTTTTGTACATATTTGGGAAGACTAACCATGTACCAAAAAAGTGGACAGAAGGTCATGCTAACCCTAGATTACTGTAACTTTTTTCAGGCTTCGCTGGAAATACCAGTGCCCTCTCATTATAGTTCTTTACCCTGATTCTACCTGAAAGATGCTGTCATTTTAAACTTGAACCTAAAGAAGGCTAGCATTGCCCAAATGCTGTCTTTGGCTAATTACTAGTGCTTGCTAGTTGCTGCTCAACACATGTCAAATACAAGTAATTAAAACTAAAGTGCCCTCAAGCAAAACATTAAAATTCTTGCATTCCAAGGGGCCTCATTAAAACCAGATGACTTGCTTGGCTTCTAGAAAGACTTGGCTAAAACATATCCACTTCAAATCCATACTGTCTTATTTGCTTACACCAGAGAATCACTGACTCAAGAACCTGAAGGGTCCTCCAAAGTTTATCTAACCTCTTTCCAAGCAGAGTTTTATTTTAAAATCTTGGAGAGGGGCTATCTAGCATCTCTTTAGATTCACATACAAGAATATTCCAAGAAGGCTTGCATCATTAATTTGTATCATTTCTGAGTAAAAAACAAAACAAAAAAAAAAAACAAAAAAAAAAAACCCCTTTATTTTGTTTTGCCTAAAGTCCCCTAATACAATCTTACTCCATTAAATTTTGGCCTCTCTGTTCTAAAATACAATAGTGCTTGTTTTAACTGTGTTATTGAAGAATACATAACCCTGCATTGTCTTCAGTATACTGAGAGCACAAACTATATACACTCAAAAAATTTTGTAAAGCCCATGTTTGGTCAATATAAATTTTTACCATGTCTGAGCAATGAACAGCCAATTATTTTACTCATTATTAGAAAAAGATAATAAACTACTATCATATTTCTTAAAGAATACCCATTTAAAAACATACATTATATAGAACAGGCTCCTCATCAAGGACAATTTAATGAGGTAATAGGTAAATAACCTCATGTAGGTCATGAATCAAGCTCAGAACATATGTGTAATGTATTAAAAATAATCTCATCACATTAGATAAGTTAGTAAGTTTACAATTTTTGAAGCTCATGGCTATTTCATAAAGCAAATAATTCTAGGGGCATCTGGGTGGCTCAGTCGATTGAGCATCTGACTTCAGCTCAGGTCATGATTTCACAGTTTGTGGGTTCGAACCCCTTGTCGGGCTCTGTGCTGACAGCTTCCTCAGAGCTTGGAGCCTGCTTAGGATTCTGTGTCTCGTTCTCCCTCTGCCCCTCCCCTGCACACACTGTATCTCCATTTGTCTCTCAAAAATAAATAAATGTTTTTAAAAAAAGCAAACCATCCTAACATCTGCCAATTACACTGCTTAAGCAAGCAGTTTCTTTCCTTCCATCAAGAGAGTACAAAAAAAAAAAAAAATCAATGCATATCCTTTCCTTTCTGCTACTGTATCACAGGGTCATCATACAGCTAAGCAGTTTAAAATACAGTGTAGTGACAAGATTCAGCTTTATGATATAACATCTGATTTTGCCAGTGTGTGAGGCACACACTGTGTGTGTGTGTGTCTTTTGAAGTCCAGGTAAATAATGAGTCACATTCAGTTTCCTCTCACACCTGTTTGCTCTGGGTGCAGTCTGTTCACTGAGCATAGGATGCTGTTTGATTATAACTCATTCAAAACATGAATTTCAAAGATTCATTTTGTCATTTCAGCTGAAAAAAATGGAAAAGGTGCTGGATGGAAGGTATCAGATTTTTACTTTAAGGTGCTTCTCATTTCAAACCATTATTAGGGCAGCATGGTATCTATTTCCACAAGGCATCATTTGGAAAAAGGTGATATATTCAAGGTATTGAATTATTTTGACTTGGTAAACTGACTTAACATAGTAAGAATTCAATGTATGCTCCTATCATCAAGCAGTTTTTAATATCATTGGAAGACTCATTCTTAAATAAAATACAAAATTATGCTTTTGTAGCAGAACTTATCTCTGTTCCTGAGTGTTTACCTTTCTATATATGTTATTAGGTTGTGTTAAATACTTGGTAAGAAGAAAGTATTTCTGTTTTACCTGTAACAATCGTAACCACATATTATGCATATTACAGAATAGACTTATGACTTGATTGTAAATGCCTGTTTCGATAAAATGTAATAGGACCACCTGGCTGGCTCAGTCAGTTAAGCAACCAACTTTTGGTTTTGGCTCAGGTCATGAACTCACAATGTGTGAGTTTGAGCTCCATGTCAGGCTCTGCAGTGACAGTGTAGAGCCTGGTTGGTTTCTCTCTCCCCACCCCCCACTCTTTCTCTCTGAAAATACATAAACTTTAAAAAGTAATAATAGGGGCGCCTGGGTGGCTCAGTCGGTTGAGCATCTGACTTCAGCTCAGGTCATGATCTCACACTCCGTGAGTTCAAGCCCCGCGTCGGGCTCTGTGCTGTCAGCTCAGAGCCTGGAGCCTGCTTTAGATTGTGTGTCTCCCTCTCTCTCTGTCCCTCCCCTGCTCATGCTCTGTCTCTCTCTGACTCAAAAATAAATTAATAAAAAAAACATTTAAAAAGTAATAATATATCTAATATATTATTTCTCCTTCATTTTAAATATTTATTATTCAATTATTTGATATTCTCTTAAACTGTGTTTGATTCATAGGTCAAAGACAAACTGGGTAGAAGACCACACATCAGGCATTATATGAAGTTGTATACCTACTTATCTAAACGTTCGTCTTTAAATAATGAAGACATGAATTGCAGAGTGCGACAAGCTAAAACATATTTCTTTACATAAAGCATTTTCAGATCTATTACGACCGTGATTTTCTGCATACCCACGACAAATTACCAAATGCGTGCAATTCAGGTTGATTCAGAGTTAGGTTTCCATCACTTAAGTATCTTGCCTCTCACCCGTGATCTATTTGATCAGTTCTTGCTTTGCTGTAGAACTGTAGAAAGTTCTAACTCAGGGGACACTTGGAGCCTACCCAGGCATTGGGGACTCTGGGAGTCACTCCTTCTCCAGTTTTGCTCAGCTCTACTTTTTTCTTTGTGTTGGTCACGTGGTCGTACCAAAGGTAGAATCTCTTCATGTGACAGGAGGTGGTAATATTATGGGCACACCAGGCTCTAGACTGTCATTAGCAAAGCTAAGCGAACTCAAAAGAATGTGTTATGTTCCACACCAGCCTCTGCATGCTAAATCCCAAAAAAGAGTTTGCTTTGTTGCCGTTACTGGGCCAATGATTGTGGCTAAAGTGATGGGCAGTACAAGTCAGACCCATGTGAAATAATTCTCCAGCTACAGAGAGAGAAAAAGGAAGGTGAGAGAACAGGCATCACACTGGTCACACAAAAAAAGGTCGCACTGGTCACATCCTCAAGAAAGGATGGAATTGGCTGTTAATATATGAAATGCAGAGAAATAAGAGTGTTAAATTTAGTCCTTTGCATTTCATCTCTTCGCTGCCCAGTTGACACACATATATACAATTTGATGATTAACTTCAGCTAACCTAATTGTTTCACTTACAATAAAATTGTACTCATCCTCTCCCCAAAGGGCACAACCCAAAGATATATTAAGTCATTCTGTCCTAAGGCTGGCTTCTCTGGGTAAAACGATTTCTCTTAATCAAATCCGGATGTGAGTCTTCACAGTACTACAACAAAATTCTAATTATAAATGTAACCATTCCCATCTTACACAAGAGAAAATGTTTGGAAAACAACAGCACAATAATTATTCCTGTTTGAAAAACAGAAAAGAGTAACCACAAGCTCGGACTTGTCTGCTAGGGGCACGAATTAATTGCTTTGACCCACTGTCAAAGCTGTGTCAAGGAGCATCAAAGGAGTGTCAAAGGCACTCCTTTGTCCAGTGATCTCCATGACCACACTCAGGAGAGCACTGGGGACATGCCATCACTCTGCTCAAGGCTCTGCAACATGCCAGCACTTAGGACTGGTGCAAGCCATGGTCCTGTAGGTTCTCAGGGCAATCACAGGTAGCTAATTTTCAAGCATGGATTTTCCTAACAGTCCAGTTCTCTCAAAATCCTAGTCATCTAACAGTTGAGTCATTTAGGGTAATTCTATTCATGAGTAATTACAAAGAGAAATGTGATATTAGGCTTAAGTCTCTACCTTGCCCTTGCATTCTCTACCTCTTAACAAAAGTGGGCTGCTGGTCAAGTACCAATATGCCAGTGTAATGGCTTTTCCCTTGACTTCCCCTTTGGTCAGTATGAATCTACAGACCAGGGTGGAGGAGACAGAGTCAAACATTCACCTTCACGACTCTCAGCTGACTCCCTGGAGATGGTGTGTGTGTGTGTGTGTGTGTGTGTGTGTGTGTGTGTATGTGTGTGCATGTGCCCATGCACACACAATCTTATGGCATCTGTAATCAGGTAAAGGAAAGAACGAGATATTTCAGAAGCCCTGGGTATGACTTTTCATGTTCCTCCAGGATTCCCATGTTATTTCTTGATCTGTTTCCTATCTCCCTGATCTGTGCAAAAAAATGTAGTGCTTTATACTTCCATGAGGGATGTGATTATCCTTCTCCAGGTAGCTTTGGGATCAACACTGAATTCCTTTACAGTCTAGAGGCTATAGGACACTAAGTTTATGTAACTATTCCCTTAAAAATGAAAAATGAGATGGAACAAAATAGCACTTTAAAGAGGGAATCCATGTACATGGTAAAAATTTCAAATAATCCCAAAAAGTATGCAGTACAAAGTAATATTCCCTATAAAGCGGACAGTCAAGTACTAGTTACCTAAGGGCAACCACTGAAGTTCTACATCATATTGCCAGAAATGGCCAATGCATATAATAGCATGTGTATGTCACAGTGTGATACCACTGCAAAACCACCAAGTGCCCATAATAAAAATAATCAGGGGTGCCTGGGTGGCTCAGTTGGTCAAGCAACCGACTTCAGCTCAGGTCATGATCTCACAGTTCATGGGTTTAAGCCCACGCTAGGCTCTGTGCTGACAGCTCAGAGCCTGGAGCTACTTCAGGTTTCTCTCTCTGCCTCTTTCTCGGCTCCTGTCCAGCTCATGCTCTCTTTCAAAAATAAATAAATGTTAATTTTTTTAAATAATAAAATGCCAAAGATGACACTGATGTGAATAAATTATTTATTTATACACTACTGACAAGATTGCAAATTAGTCCATGTGCTTTGGAAAATGATTTGTCAGGGTCCACTAAATATACAGTCTGAATAGAGACTATAGTCTCTCTATATAAATATATATAATATAAATTTACAGTCTGAATAGAGAATTCCACTCCCAGGTATAAAGCCAACAAAATGTGTACGTATGTATGCCAAAAGACATGAATGAGACTGTCTAGAACAGCACGATTTGTAGTAGCCCCAAATTCAAGCCCCTAAATGCTCATCAAAGGGATAAAAAACAAATTATATTATGTGTTATATTCTTACAATGTGATATATAGCAATAAGAATGAAAAAGCTACCACTATATACAACAGTAGGGATAAAGACTGCAAACATAATCCTGAATGAAATTAAACAGAAACACACACACAAATGTCATGTATGATTCTATTCACATGAAGTACAGAAAGAGGTAAAACTAATCTATGCTCTTAAAAGCCAGGATAGTGGTTACTTTGAGGGTTTACTGGAAAGGTTGACTAGTACATTCCCTTTTTTATGTGTGTATTAAACTTCAAAAGAGTTAAAAGAAAATATGGTAGTGAAAGCATTACATATAATCAAGAATTATCATATATTTAATTGACACTTAAAATGAATGAGGTAGAATTCCATTTATTGACACAACTATAAAACCAAAAGCGTGCTATCTTTAAAAAAGAAAATAGCGGAATATCATTGAACACATAGTTCTACTTTTATATGTACATATACATTTAAAAGTTTAAAATAATCATTGGGATACATCTTGATCCAACTGGTAAGAGTGGTTATATCTTGGGAAGAATAATATTCTCTTAGTAAGGAATTAAGATGATACTTGGCTCTATTTTTAAAAGTATTTTCTGTGGGGGCTAAATTTTATATATATACATACACTATATAAAAACACACATATATATAAAGTACTATATAAAAGTAAATATATGTGTGTGTGTGTGTATAAAGTACTTTACCATATATTTATACATATATTGGAGATATGTATATATATCTCCAACAGAGTTTCCAATTGGCAAGATGAAAAAGTTCTGGAGATCTGTTTCATAATGTAAATATACTTAACACTATTGAACTTTAAGTTTTATTTTATTTTATTTGAAAGAAACAGAGACAGTGCCAGTAAGGGAGGGGTAGAGAGGAAGCAGGCTTTGCACTGCAACCACAGAGCCGGATGCGGGGCTCAAACTCACGAAATGTGAGATCATGACCTGAGCCAAAACCAAGACCTGGATACCTAACTGACTGAGCCACCCAGGCGCCCCAACACTATTGAACTTTAAACTTTACAATGGCTAAGATGGTAAATTTCTATGTCATGTATTTTTCACAATTTAAAAAAGTGAAATTACGCCAAGGTCCAGAATTTTTAAAAATATGATAGAATGATATACTCATTCTAAACTTTGCTCTGTTTTCTAAACATGTCTTCAGATTTATTCACTTTATATAAAACTTTTTCAATTATTTAAAATAGTTGCAGTATATTCCATCGTATAGAAACATGACTAACTGTATGTCAGTTCTACTGATGGGCAGACTCCCAAACATTATTAGCAGCGAGGTAAATAGGGGAAAAATCCAAAAGAGGGTAATTTTGTACTTTCCATCAAAAATTTTTTTCAATGTATTTTCCCAGACCTTCTTATTCTACTTCCAGGAATGCATGCTACAGACGCAGCTGCCCATGTGAGCCAAGATGTATGTGCAAGGGTATTCGTTCACTGCAGCATATTTATAATGGCCAGGGCTGTTCCTAAATAAAAGCAGAAAAATTGAGGTTGAATTGAACTGGAAAAACTGGTACCTTGCCCATATTTCTCACCAGAGAATGAGTTCCTGAATGGATATTATCCTGTTTTATCTTCCAAGAGATGTAAGATTGTGGACTCTTCAGTATCCTTGGCAGGAGAGGCATTCCCTACATTTTCACCTGGTTATAACGTTTCTTTCAGTCCAAGGAAAGCAGAGAATAATGGTAATGCTTTATGTTTGGGAACTCCAGGTTGAAGATTTGCCTAGTGCTTTGGAATTTAGCCACATAGCATGAAAGTAGCTGGAGTAAATATTTTCAAGAATATATCAAAGTTATTTGTGAGTTCACTTTATTTCTATAGGTCTCAATTACTCATCCGAAAAATGAAGAAATCGTTGTTAATTGATTCAAGGGATTTGGCCCCTTATTCTAGTGCCATAACTTCTTCTAGAAGGTCTTGACCAGATTCCTTTTCAGTAGTAATGAAAACTGAAGTGAGGAAAGAGGTTGGAAAGCTGTGTTCATATTTTTTACAGCCCTATTGTCTAACAACAAGTGGACACAGTAATTCAACAATGTCTTTGTGGTCGCTGGTGATGACACTTTTATTTCTATCTTCACAATAAGACAAGTAGAAATGACTAGGAGTACACTAATTAGATGATAAAATATTTTATTAAAAGTACAAGAGTAGTGCTAGAAGCAGTCACAAAAATGTATGTATTTATAGTTTTCTCTATCAGAGACTCTGGCCCTTTAGGAGAATTACTCCTAAACACTTAAATCAGCCTTACAGGATAGGGTCTGTATTTTTAAATAACGAAATCGGGGTTCAGACAGTTGAGATGAGTTATCGAAGAACACACAGCTTCAGAGAGCAGCTGAAATATAAGTTCACATCTCTCTGGCTTCGGTTTCTCTCTCACCATTATGTCACGATACTTTAGGAAAAGATAAGGCTCTGTACTTTCTAATTATATCTTCTTAAGGGATATCTAATCTTGAAGTAAACTTCTGATGGTTTCCTCTGCAAATGAGTGAAAAACCCATCAACATAGCGTACAAGTCTTGCTTTTATTGATATGCAGCTATCCGGTAAAAACTTGAAAAGCAAATTTCAAAATTTAAAACTTAGACTCCTAACTTAGAACTATACATCAGACACCAAATAACCCAATCTCCGGTCACAGAGATCATGTAAAGTTGAACTTTGAGTCAAGCATGTTTGCTTACGGAATTTGGTATATGTTAAGTGGTATATAGCTCCCATAAATATAGAGAGCACCGAAGGTCCTCCCCACATCAGAGTTTGGGTAACACTTCATTTCACCAAACACAAATATAATATAACTTCTCCATTCTATATTTATGGGGCAGGTGTTGACCATATAATAATAAGTTTACTAAAGTAATGTCAACTGGCAAAGTATACCCTATAAACAATATTGGTAAATACAGTAGGTTCATGAGGAAAACGCACTGTTTATTTCTGTTTTCCAAACGAGAGGGAAGGTTCCAGCACATAGCAATTACTCTGAGGCTTTTTGCTTCACAAAGGTGGCTTCCAATTTCATTACCACAACTCTGGAGAATGTAATCAATGTGGTCAGAGTCTCAGCAGGCCCACCTTCATGCTCACACTGCCAATCAGAGCAGAGCATCCTGTTGGGGGTGGGGAGTAGTGAGAGCTTGATGCTGGAGCTTTCAGAAAAAGGAGAAACTCTGGGCACCTGGATGGCCCAGTCGGTTGAGCATCCGACTGCGGCTCAAGTAATGATTTCGTGGTTCGTGGGTTCGAGCCCTGCTTCGGGCTCTGTGTTGATGGCTCAGAGGCTGGAGCCTGCTCCAGATTCTGAGTATCCCTCTCTCTCCCCTCCCCCACTCTGTCTCTCTGTCTCCCAAAAATAAATAAACATTAAAAAAAGAAAAAGAAAAAACACTATGATTGAATCCATTGCCAAAACATGGTATTCTCGTGACAAGATGTGGTAGCATTAAACTCATTGATGCCCCTTAACTGGAAAAATAAATAACCCTCTCCAAAAGAGAACCCTTTAACCTAAATGGAATTAACTGAGGTATTTTAACTCAAACAACATCAACTCAAATGAACAAATATTTACTGTTTGTGTAATATGTACAAGTTGCCACGCTAATATTTTATGGACCATAATGTACAATATCACTACTTATTAAACACTTTATCAAATTCCGCTTAATAAATTAATAACCCATTCAGATCAAATTTTGGTTGTGACTGTACTGAATGTGTCTTAGTCACATCCTTGCATGATTCTGCAGCTTTGTTCTATACAAAATCTCACAGGGTTTAGAAAAATGATTTGGGTTCCTTTATTCAAGTAATAGCTATTGAGTACCAACAATTTTTTTCTACGTGTAATGTGTGACTGAGTAATATAGAAGTCAGGTTTCTCCAGAGAAACAGAACCATTAGGAGATATACATATATATGTATATATATATATATATATTTAATTCCAGTAAACATACAGTGTTATATTAGCTCCAGGTGTACAATATAGTGATTCAACAATTCCATACATTACTCAGTGTTCATCATGGTAAGTGTATTCTTGAATCCCTTTCACTTATTTCACCCATCCCCCCACCTACCTCCCCTCTGATAACCATCTCTATAATTAAGAGTCGTTTTTTGGTTTCTCCCCCCACTTTGTTTTGTTTCTTAAATTCCACATGTGAGTGAAATCATATGGTATTTGTCTTTCTCTGACTTATTTCACTTAGTACTCTACTCTCTAGCTCCATCCACATTGTTGCAAATGGCAAGATTTCATTCTTTTATGACTGAATAATATTTCATACACACACACACACCACTTCTTTATCCATTCATCTATGGATGAACATGGGCTGTTTCCATAGTTTGGCTGTTGTGAATAAAGCCATAATAAACATAGAGG
Source organism: Herpailurus yagouaroundi (assembly GCF_014898765.1). Taxonomy (NCBI): domain Eukaryota; kingdom Metazoa; phylum Chordata; class Mammalia; order Carnivora; family Felidae; genus Herpailurus; species Herpailurus yagouaroundi. Next base: position 71,604,767 of record NW_024412391.1, read on the forward strand.
TGTATATATCCTTTCAATGTAGTGTTTTTGTATTCTTCTGTGTTAGTAAATATCCAGTAGGGTGACTTCTGGATCGTGGGTAGTTCTACTTTTAACTTTTTGAGGAATCTCCATACTGTTTTCCACGGTGGCTGCACCAGTTTGCATTCCCACCAACAATGCAAAAGAGATCCTCTTTCTCCACATCCTTGCCAACACTTGCTGTTTATTGTGCTTTTGATTTTAACCATTCTGACAGGTGTGCAGTGATATCTCATTGTAGTTTTAATATGCGGATCCTTGATGATGAGTGATGTTGAGCATCTATGTATTTGTTTTCCATCTGTATGTCTTCTTTAAAGAAATGTCTGTTTATGTCTTCTGCCCATTTTTCTTTCTTTATTTTTAAGTAGGCTTCACACCCAGCATAGAGCTTACTGAGGGACTTCAACCCAAGACCCTGAGATCAAGACCTTAGGTCAGATCAAGAATTGGACACTTAACCAACTGAGCCACCTAGGTGCCCCTTCTGCCCATTTTTTAAAAATTGGATTGTTTGTTGAGTGTTGAGTTTTATAAGTTCTTTATGTATGTTAGATACTCTTTATCAGGTATTTCATTTGCACATATGTTCTCCCATTTAGTGGGCTGCCTTTTAGTTTTGCTGATTGTTTCCTTCACTGTGCAGAAGCTTATTATTTTTTATGTAATCCCAATAGCTTATATTTGCTTTTATTTCCCTTGCCTCACTAAACATATCCAGAAAATGTTGCTATGGCTGATGTCAGAGAAGCCAATGCCTGTGCTCTCTTCTAGAATTTTTATGGCTTGAGGTCTCAGATTTAGGTTTTCGATCCATTTTGAGTTTACTTTTGTGTATGGTATACAAAAGTGGCTCAGTTTTCCCAGCTTCATTTGTTGAAGATACAGGCTTTTTCTCATTGCATTATCTTGCCTTGTTTGTTGGAGATTAATTGGCTATATAATTATAGGTTTATTTCTGGGTTTTCTATTGTTTCATTGATCTGTGTTTATTTTTATGCCAGTACCATACTGTTTTTATTACTATAGCTTTGTAATATAACTTGAAATCTGGCATTATGATACCTCTAGCTTTGCATTTATTTTCAAGATTGTTTTGGCTATCCAGGGTCTTTGTGGTATATACACCTAATTTTAACCTAAAAGTTTTTTTATCACTCCAAAATTGTTACATCTTATCTTTACTGATATATGATTTAGATTTTATTTTTGAGAAAGAGAGAGAGGGCACAAGTGAGCAAGGGGCAAAGAGAGAAAAAAAGAAAGGGAGAGAGAAAGAGAGAGAGAGAGAGAGAGAGAGAGAGAGAGAGAGAGAGAGAATGAATCAGGGCTCACCCAAAGCAGGGTTCCTGTTACATGAATCGGGACTCGTGCTCACCCAATGTGGGACTTGAACTCACAAACTGTGAGATCGTGACCTGAGACAAAGTCAGATACTTAACAACCAGGCCACCCAGGAACCCTAGAATTTTTGAAAATAATATGCAAGTATATTTTAGAGTATCATTACAGAATGATGGTAAGACAATACAAACAACAAAACCTCTTTTATCTTCACCTGCACTAAAATGGAAAAAAAAAATACTGTCAAGTAAGGGTCACTTACCTTCCCAGGGGAAAGGAAATAAAAGTCAAGACAGTTATGTTGTTTTATTGTTATTTTTCCATCTTACATGGTAAGTCTACAACAATTTATGCTCACAGCTGTGAGTAGGTGTTTAAAAGAATATTTCTTTCCTGTTTCTTTTGGTGACATCAGTCGCTTTGATTTCTTTGGGTATTGACAAAAAGGAAAACTTTGTTTAGTTTGAACACTTCATACTATCCTAAAAAACTGCATTATTTTTGTGCATTTTTTTATAGAGTGAAGTTTAACAACAGAAAGCATGAAATTAAATAATTCTGAACGTATGCGTGACATTGCTACAGTATTATGATGAACAATTTGGGTCATGTCTAGACTCATCTGAGGATGCCCAAAGTCCAATATAATATGAACTGCACTTCTATTCTGACTCTAGATGATTCCACGGCCATGGTTTCTATTCAACTATTTTTCAGATGATGATAAAATAAGATATTGAATTATTAAGATTTTTATCAGAACTTATTCTGTTTTTCCATTGAGTAGAATCTTTTAAACTTTTTTTAAATGTTTATTTTTTATTTTTGAGAGAGACAGAGCAGACGTGGGGGAGGGGCAGAGAGAGAGGAAGACACATAATCCAAAGCAGGCTGTGCTAACAGCTCAGAGCCAGACCCGGGGCTTGAACTCATGGACTGTGAGATCGTGACCTGACCCGAAGTCTGATGCCTATCTGACTGAGCCAACCAGGCACCCCTCCATTGAGTAGAGCCTTGATAATAAAAATATAATAAATCTCAAAATAGTTAAAAGTATCATATAGATGTTAATATTGAGTGTTACACTTTGTGTTAAAACTATTATTGAAAATGTAGGTAAGTTCCAGGTATTGTTTGCTTTAACAATGATGACAGTTAAAATAAACTTTGAGATCTTTTAATAAGAAGCACAGTATTTGTGAGAGCCTTTCTGGCTGCCATTAAAATGTATATATGTGTGTGTATACTGTGTGTGTGTGTATATACAGATACACACACACAAAGTTTCCCTCATCTCCTGTGACCACTGCAGCTGACAATGTGGGTTTTTCATGACTTGGGATGTTTAGGAACAGCAGAACGCATAGCTTGTTGTCAAGTTTTTACTTGGGCCAAAATCTATAGGAATAGGCATTCCTGGTTACACAAGATGCAGGGTCAGGCAAACAAAATTATGATGACATATCCTTTAGTTTTCCATGTAACCCATGGTATTTTTCTAGGAATAAAATAAGATCCATCTAGGCAAACTTTGTTTACAGGTAGAATAACTGCTTCAAGTAGTTTCCTCCCTATAATGTATCGCTTGCACGCATGCTTCTAATAAACATCCGCTTAGCAGTTTATCTGAACTGTCAGAGGATTTAGCGAAGTCCCATGGAGGGTGATGACTGGGTTTGCCCTTCTCACATATTTAAGGAATGTTTCGAGTTCAAGGAGGGGGAAACGACTCACATAAGATTACTGTAGTAAATTTTTCCAATGGTGTTTATTCTGAGCAGACACTGAAAGGTGCTTCAATAAAACAAGGATGACTAGACTTGCCTCAGTAGTGGGCAACGCAAGTTGTTTTTAGACTAGTGGAGGCTTGGAGACAGATGACTCTTTATTTTTTGACTTAACTCACTTCAGTGACATGAAAGGAAATTGTGGGCTGGTGACTAACACAAGTGGGAACAGGGGAAAGGCTGGAGAAAACCAAAATAGAGTTGGTGTTTAAGACATTTCCTTAATTGTTGTTTCTTGACTTAACTCCCCCTCTCTTTCCATCACACATCTTTGGATTGCCTTGAGTTTACTTTTTGAAACATTTGCTGCAGCAATGACTATTCTGCATGTTAGCATACACAATTTTGGAGGGTCTGGTTTTGGAGCCTTTAATATCTATTTTAGTGCTAATGTGAATTATTTGCCATAATCATTAGAAATATTAAAGTAAGGATCTATGAGAAGCCAAACTTTGTATGTTAATAAGACATAAAGTCAGGACCATATATATTGTTTCCAGGCCCTTCAAACTTGGCAATTTTCATTGCAAATGTTACTTTTGTAAGTTGGTTTCTGTAAATCTCTTCCGCCATTTCTTTAAAGGAGCAAATAAAAATGTTCAAGGATGCTGACCACTGAAGAACACTCTTGATTTTATTACTTTCCTATATTCCCTTGAAACCATATTCTGACACCTCTACTGAATATTTATTTTTGTTTATCCTTCCTTAGATATTTTTCTCTTCTATACATTTTGGACTTCTTCAGAATTTACTTCTTTGCCCTTTTCTCCCTCTATACTTTCTCAATCAGTTATGTGCCACAGAACTTTCTATACTAATAGGAACTTTCTGAAAGCTGCACAATCCAATATGGTAGCTTTCAGCTACATGTGGCTGATGAGCATTCATCGAAATTATGGTTAAGAGAATATTCAAGAATATCAGTGAAGTATCCTTCTCTGATTATGTTACCCACTATTACCATCATCTGCATCTATTCCTTTACTTTCTCATTTTCTTTACCTTTTTGACCTGCTTTCTTTACTCTCAACTCACCTTCTCTGAAGCTCTCCCTTATACACACAGATTAATCTATCTCTTATTGCTGTTGGTCTCCAACGTGCTACACATTCAGTGATATATTCACCATATATTTAGTAAGCCGTTCATAGGGCTTAGGTAATATACAAATGTGATTTAAGAACCAAGACTAACATCAAAGGGAAAATTGTAAGTGTGATGACAATTTCAGCAAGTGAATATTTACCTACCAAACATTTTTATGAAGATATCTCATAAACCCATATAATTAAGCATGTTCAAAGGATTTTCAGGTAATTGTAATTTTTCTAAAACTGGAAATATAAATCCCAGCTCTCCTATGGTTCCTTTGTTTTGGGGGAGAAAATCAGATGAACGGCCAAATACAACAGCAATAGCAATAATGAAATTACCTTAACCTGAAACCAGAAATTACAGATTTTGGTAAATTAATGTAAACTTTGTGCATTGTTTAGTGAGGTGCCTCCCTTTAATTTTATTTTCAATGTTTATTTACAGAGAGAGACAGAGAACAAATGGGGGAGGAACAGAGCGGGAGGGAGAGAGGGAGGGAGGGAGGGGGAGGGGGAGAGGGAGAGAGAGAGACAGAGACAGAGACAGAGAGAGAAGCCCAAGTAGGCTTCACACGGTCAGCATGGAGGCCAACTGATGTGGGGCTGGATCCCACAACCATGAGATCATGACCTGAGCCAAAATCAAGAGGCGGACACTCAACTGACTGAGCACCCCCCCCCCTCCCAGGCACCCGGGGCTTCTTCCCCCTAGAGACAGTGTGGGGAGGGGCAGGAAGAGTGAGAAAGCAATCTTGGCTCTCTTAAGTGAAAGGACGATGTGCAAAACTCAATTGTGTTTGGGGTGTGGTGGTGTGGCTACTGTTGCTGCAGCTTGATTGCTTACTGAGGGATGTTTGGTCCAGTTAGGGGAGAAGAGGAATATTGCTGCAGAATATATTGCAAAAGTTAAAATAGATACCACCTCCTACTTCATCACCAACTCTATATGTTTATAAATTCCAATTCCATAGACAGCTGAAAAGTACTCAAATGAATAACTGTAAACCCTTCACCTAGATTCACCAAGTGTATGTATCTTTCATCATCACTTTATCTCTATCTACATTCGTATGCACTTTAACCAGTTTTAAGTAGGGTGCAAGTTTGATGAATCTTCATAAGTATGTCAGCATCACCTTCTAAAAATAAAGGAATTCTCCTGCATAACCATAATATCATTATCAAATCTAAAAATAATTTCATAAGGGGCTCCTGGGTGGCTCAGTCTGTTGAACATCTGGCTTCAGCTCAAGCCATGATCTTACAGCTCGTGGGTTCAAGCCCCAGGTTGGGCTCTGTGCTGACAGCTCAAAGCCTGAAGCCTGCTTCAGATTCTGTGTCTCCATCTGTCTCTGCCCCTCCCCCACTCATTCGTGTTCTCTCTCTCTCTCTCTCTCTTTCCTTCCCTCTCAAAAATAAGTAAACATTACATACATAAAAACAAAAATAATCTCATAAAATAAATATATAGTCCACAATCATATTCCCCAATTGTCCCAAAAGTCTTTTATAGTTTTTTTCCTGATATAGACTCCAATCAAATTTCATGCATTGCATTTGATTGTTATAGCTCTTTAGTCTTAATATCCAGCCACTCCTATTGTTCTTTTGTCTTATTTTCATGACTTCACTGTTTTTTGTTTGCTTGCATTTTGTTTTGAGGAGTCTACACCATTTGTCTTGTAGAACGGTCCACTTTATGGATTTGCCCCATTTTATTTCCTTGTAATTACATTCAGGTAAAATATGTTTAGCAATCAGGTAACTGTGAGTTTTTTACAGCATCACATTGAGAGGTAACATCATATCAGGTATTCTCCCTGTTGGTGAGACAGCCTGATCATAGCGTTAAGGGTAGTGATAGTAACATTTCTCTGTTGTGAAATTTTCCTTATATTTAGTAATTTGTGGGGTTATAAGTCACAGCCAAGCAAAATTGTCTTCCCTAACAATCTTTAAACCAATGGTTTTAGCATCTATTGGTAGTAATAGCCAAAATCAGTTATTACATTGGGAGCTACAAACTGGCTAGTTCACTAATTCCATCATTTCTTCCATATTTATTATTTGGCATTCTAATATAAAAAAAAGGCCTCTCCTTTTTTTATGTATATATTTTTGGACTCACATTTTTGAGGGAATTGTAATCTAAGTCTGTCATTATCCTATTGGGTTCTCAAATTAAACAACAGAGTGAAAGTCCCTTTAGGTTGGTGTTGAGTCCTTTCCCCATAATTCTTTTAGTGTTTCAGCACTTTTTTTTTTTCTTTTTTTTGGCTACTGGAGTAATACATAGTCATTTCTTTTTATCAGTGATGGTATTCAGAAGCTAAGAGCTCAATAAGAGGTATTTCACTGCTGCCTATTATCACCTATTCTTGACTTTTACAGAATTTAGACACAGCCTCTCTCCATGAGTATGTTTAACCAAGAGTTCAAACTTTTACATTTAACAAAAACTTAACATTAACAAGGGTTTTCCTACATTCTTTTATTTTATATTGGTACCTCATTTCTCTGTGAAAATCTTCCTTTTAATGACATTAACCTACTTATTTACTCTTGTCTACAACACACATAAAGTAACACCAAAAATGTCCCAATGTCACTGCTACGACTACTACTAGTCTTATTAAACAGCTTTAGATTTTTATTTCTACATTTTTGTAGGCTTAGATCTTATTAAGATTGGACAGTCAGAGCACTGTGTCCAAAAGCTACTTGAATTACTTTTTATGGCACAGTTATCTTATGAAAGTAATATTAGTTCATTTTTCTACTTTAAAATTTGCAGTTTGCTTCCTTTTACTTTTGATACTTTTTCTCGATACGTAAACATTTAAATATGTTAAAAATTTTACTAAAGGAAATCTTTCCTCTACCACATCCAGCTCCTCCCTTTTCCCTCCCATCCACTGTAAATAAGCATTTTCATTAGTTTCTGGTTCATCCTTCCCCTAGTTCCTTATGAGAAATGATCTGTTTTCACACGAGAGCATATGAAGTTATTAAAGGCACTCTTTAGACCTTGATTTTACCCATAAATTATGTGCTAGACACCAGACCTTTCTTACTTTTTTTTTTTTTTCTCATTCTAAGAGCTACTTGGTACTTATTTTTGTAGCTACACTTTGGCTTGACCATTTTTGCAACGAGTGAGAGTATTTCCCAAAACTCCAGTACAGAGTATGTGATCGCGTTTTGAAATTTTCCAATCTGGTAAGTGACAAGTAGTAATCTCAGGATAGTGTTACTTTGCATTTTTATTAGGAGTAAAATGGTGCCGATTTTCATATGTTTTGTAAATTCTGTTTCTGTGCAAATGCCATTCACGTGTTTTGCCCATTTTCGACATGTTTTTTTTTTCTCTTTCGTTAATATCCAGAGTCCTTTACATATCAGAGAGATTAGCTCAAGTGTACTTCTGTGAGATGCTTTGCACAGTGTTTGTTTATGACGCCGGTGATAGAGAAGTTACTGTCATGAGAGCACGCCTTTTACCTGCCCCATTACAGAACAGCCAATTATCCTTACAGATTCAACATAAGATCCCCGTCTGGAAGGGAACATTTCCTGACATCTTCCTCTTTGTTTTTCTCCCAAGAAGTCCCACTTCCTGCCCTCCATCCATTGGGAATAAAAGGAGAACAAGCGAGATAGAGGTCTTGTGGAGTTCTGGGGATGCAAACCTCTCAAGTGAAATGCAGAATTACAGAAGAACAGTGTGGAGGAAATGATTGGCATCTAAGGAAGAAAACACAGATGGAAACTCAGGAACACCACCCTCATTTTCCATGCGGTAATGGAGTCTCTGGCCGATAGCCTTTCCACCACCTGTACTAGTGGAGCATGTTACTGAATGGCTTTCAGGACCAACTTCTCTTCGCACACCAAGGTCCCTTTCTGAACCTGTCTGAAATAAGTAATGGAGAGGAAATGACAGACCGAAAAACTGTCTAGAAGTCACAATTTTAGGATATGATGATTGATTGCTTTGGACAAGGATTTGTAGAAAATCAGGAAATTATGTGTCAACTGTGGTACACATCAAAATCCCTCAGAGAGCCTTTTCAAAGTTAACTTTCCAAGGCCCCACCCAACCCCGGTGAATCAGAAGCTCTGTGACTGTATCCAAGTCTGCTGGCATCCATGCACTTGTGGAAAGACGAGGATATTGAATATGAGGTGTGAAATCGTACCTCTGCATCTCCTGAGAAGGAACATTTTTCACGTAGGCTCATTGGCCATTTGAGCTTACGCGTTTTTCTTAATGTATTTTTAGAATTTATCATTGCCTTTTTAAAAAAATTCTTTATGTATTCTGATAATAAGCCTTTGTCAGCTATACATATGGCAGATAATGTTCTCAGATTATAGCTAGTCCTTGCATTTTGTTTAAAGCATCTTTTAACTGAAAATTTTAAATTTAATATAATTAAATGTATCCATCTTACTTTTATTGGGGGTGGGGGGGAACACCTCTTTCACGCAGTATTTCTCTGACCCGAAGTCATTTGTCTCTCTTGTCTTCTGTAACTTCTTAAAACTTTTATAGTTTCACCTTTCCCATTTCAGTCTTGAATCCTTCAAAAGTACTTAATAGTATTAATTAGAAATTTCATTTCTCACTTTCTATATGCGTGCATGTGTATATATATTTTTCCAGCATGTTTTGATAATTCTGTGCCTTTTATTCAGTCATTTAAAAACTATTTGTTGAATTCCCAGCACTATTTGTTAGCAGTTACACTATCATTTCTCAGTCTGCCTGTGAAGTAAAGAGCAGAGAGTGAATGCAATGGAGGAGGCAGGTGGAGAAGGGATTGAAAGATTTCAGTCTATATGTTCAGGGAACATTCTAGGCATGGGGCTGGCTGTACAAGTGGATGGCCAGTGCAGTTGCACAGGGCTTTATGCCTAGAAGGCTCTGAGTTTAGTTTAATGGTCTACTCTTACCACACTGCAATTATAATATTTGCACACGCAACTCCACTTTTTAATTTTGTACCAGGTATATGAGACCATACAAATTATGTCCAGAGAAATTGTCTGGAAACATTTGTCTTTAGCTTACCTTTGCTATTTTCTACCTTCCATTGGTTGAGGTCTTACAGATTTAAGGATATTTATCTGCTCTTGTGTTTAAGAATAGATTTTACATTTGCTTTCTCTTCCGATATGAAAAACTTTCAGTCGTTCAGATAAAAGGATCAAAAATAATTCATATGTTGACCTTAGTGAAAGATAATAGATTACTGTGTGATTTATTCCACCATAAAAAAAAGTGATAAAAACAATGAACACTCAATTTGCCTAACAAAAGGGTGGTATAAAAGAGTACATGTGGTGACTATCAAACAGAAAGATTATGGTCACTCAGGTATTTTCCAGCCCACACTAAATTTCTTTTTCTCTCTACTGAAATCCACCAGTTAGAAATATATTTAATTTTATAAACTTCTAAACCACATAAGCCTTCCTACAGAGACTTATGACCCTGTACTTTGTTTCCTATCTACACCTAGCTGAGATCAATAAACACTGAGTACTTGAGGGGCGCCTGGGTTGGCTTAGTCTGTTAAATGTCTGACTTCGGCTCAGGTCATAATCTCACAGTTCATGGGTTCGAGCCCTGCAACAGTCTCTGTGCTAACAGCTCAGAGCCTAGAGCCTGCTTCGGATTCTGTGTCTCCCTCTCTCTCTCTGCTCCTCCCCCATTCATGCTCTGTCTCTCCTTGTCTCTCAAAAATAAATAAAAGTTTTTAAAAATTTTTTTTTAAAAAAGTAAACACTGAGTACTTGAGAATTCAGGTTGGTGAGGAGCAAAGGAGAAAGTAAGGGGAGGTTATTTAGATCCCAAGAGAAGGAAACTCAGGTCAGATTCCACAGTGAAATTCTTTGGACCATATGAAAGCATCTCCATCTGATGGACGGCAACCCTGTAAATAATGATGGAAACCACATGATTTCAAAAACTTACCCCCCCACTTAATTGGATATGCCTGGCCAGGGTGGATACCTTCTGGTTTGAAAGTAGCAATACTCCATTCCTCATCAAGTTGCAAGTAGTAAGTGGGAGTAATGACAGACTGCACAGCCTGGTGTGCGAAACACAGAGAGTAGAAGCAGGGGACGTTCAGAGCCATGAGGCTATCTACATTTGAGCAGACACTGGAGGCAGAAAGGTAAGATCTGCCCTTCCCTGAGCCATGGCTCTGGGAAGGAGGAAGAGACTGGGCTTCAGGTTATGTACGAAAGATAACCTGACTTGTTTCTCACCAAGTACAAGTCTGAAAATTCTAAGTTATTTATTTTTTAAAGTATTTTTAATGTTTGCTTATTTTTGTGAGAGACCAAGCATGAACAGTAGAGGGGCAGAGACAGAGTGAGACACAGAATCCAAAGTAGGCTCCAAGCTCTGAGCTGTCAGCACAGAGACCAACATGGGGCTCAAACTCATGAACTGTGAGATCATGATCCGATTCAAAGTCAGGTGCTCAACCGACTGAGCCACCCAGGCGTGCCCTAAGTTATTTATTTAATTTAAATATCCAGTATTCATCTGGAAAAGTGACAAAAGGGCATTCATGGGCAAAAGTTAGTTAATAAAATCTTTATGATTTTCTTCGACCAGTAGAGGGACCCATTTCTTATGGTAATGTTTTTTTCATTTCTTCCCTTCTGGAAGTCATTCTTCCTTTCCATAGGTAATCCCAGGCAATCTAAATCATTCCTATTGTTGTTTGGGGCCCCACAGGATGACAAAGATATGGGCCGTGATAAGGAGTGGTGCCCAAGAGCAGGGGAGTGGGGCACAGTTACTGGAATATAAAAATGAGGCTAGGAAAGAAAATAGCATGAGTAGCTACAAGTAGGGTATATGTATGTAGCAGGGTCTGAGGGGGCACAGAGTGACAAGAGATAGTACTTTGAAAAAGATGAAATAAACTATAAATCAATTTAGGAATTATTGGTAATAGATAAGAAATCAATAAAAGGAGATCAAAGAATAGAAGACTCATGAGATGGCTGCAGTCAAGAAACTGAAGTCCATGAAGACAAAATCTCATCTTCACAGGGAGGTCAGAATAGAGATACCTGCTTTGCTAGAAGGGCACAGAAAGGTGAGAAAGAATTACAACAATATTTCACATCTTAAGCTGTGAATTATTTTCTTCCTTCTAGCGAAGAATGGAATTTTTTCATCAGTTGGTGAAAATTCAATAGTAAATATGAAATCAACTTCGTAACTGAGGGACCAACATTAAGAGACTGTAATGGAAAGGAATAGATGGGGAACAAAATAGAATTGACTGTTAGTACATAATTTATGAATCAGGCATAATATATTTAGGTCATTGGCTCTGAAGACAGGGAGAGTTTATTTCAGGAGACTGAAATAAACCAAATGATTTCAAAAACACACTTTACATACACAAGATTAAAAAAGTGTGCTGTAGTCACACTGAACTTTCTATGTATTTCACAAAAAACTTTTCAAGCACTGTTTTTACTTAATGTCATCAGGATATACACTTATTTCAATATTACTTAAACTTTCAGGATTCATTTGTTAAGACAGGCATATCGAATGGAGAAAAGGGATAAATAAAATAATGTAAAATTTAAAAGTTATTTTGCTCACTTCATTCCATGGAGCAACTACCTATTACATCTACTAATCATAGAATTTCTAAGAATCCACTTTTCTTAGTGCACTCCTAGCATCCATCAAATTGGACTTCTAAGAGAATAACAAAGGACTGCTTGCTCAACCAAAAATTTGTATAAGTGGTAAAACTAAATAATCTTTTGCTAAAATATTATATACAATTCATGACCATTTATGTTTCACTATACAAATGTTAATCCTTAACTCAGACACTGTCTCACTGAAAGAGGGAATACTGAAGCCTGTTAAAACCCAGACAGTGCAGCTGAACCAGGGAAATAGGGGAAAGTATAAACAAATCAAAGGCTTAACCTTGCAAGAAAGACGTGTCAATCTAAACAAAACTGTACTTCTCATTTTCCTCACATGTGATTTTGGCAACACAAGGACAACATTATTGGCAACACTAGCTTTGCACTGTGAACTAAGCAGTGACATTCATTGTCTTTCTGAAAGAGAGTCTTTCCTAGAATAACCAACTAGAGTGAACGGTCATATGTTTACATTCCTCGATATATATATATATATATTTTTTATTCTAGAAAGCACCCACAAGGTTTTCTGAAAGATCAGTATCTGCCACAATAATAACAAAGGAAAACTAGGGAATGTATCAATTAGCTTTTGCAGTGTAAAAAGCTACTTTAAAACTTAATGGCTTGGGGCGCCTGGGTGGCGCAGTCGGTTAAGCTTCCGACTTCAGCCAGGTCACGATCTCGCGGTCCGTGAGTTCGAGCCCCGCGTCGGGCTCTGGGCTCATGGCTCAGAGCCTGGAGCCTGTTTCCAATTCTGTGTCTCCCTCTCTCTCTGCCCCTCCCCCGTTCATGCTCTGTCTCTCTCTGTCCCAAAACTAAATAAACGTTGAAAAAAAAAAATTTAAAACTTAATGGCTTAAAACAGCAAGCATTTATCATTGCTCAGATTTTTTTTTTTTTTATTTCTTCGTCAGTTCTTCCTCTCTAGGTAGGCTTGACTAAGACTTGATGCTTGAGAATGGTCTCACTCACATGTGCGACAGTTACTAAGATGATTGATCTACAGATTCCTTGCTCAGGAAGGTCTCTCATCCTCCAGACTACCTGAATTTTCAAACATAACAGCATCAGGGTTCCACAGACTAACAAGACAGCAAAATCCAACGCGTAGTTTTTAAGTCTTTGCATTACAATTGCTAAGTTGCCATTGCTCAAAGCAAGTTATATAAACAAGAATCAAGGAAAAGAAAATGGACTCTATCTCTTGATGGAAGAGTTGCAAGTTAAAAAAGATGTCAAGTCAAACTTCATTTTGAGTTGTTGTGTTTTTTTGTGTGTGCGTAGGGTGTAACATAAGGGTCCAATTTTATTCTTTTCCATTTATCCAGTTTTCCCAGCACCATTTGTTAAAGAGACTATGCTTTCCCTGATGTATATTTTTGGCATCTCTTTTGAAGATTAGTGGTATCTGTATAGATTTATTTCTGGATTCTCTGTTCTGTTCCATTGTCCTATAGGTCTGTCTTTAGGCCTGTACAATACCGTTATGATTATGAAGCTTTGTAATATATTTTGAAATCATTCTGATGTCTCCAGCTTTGTTTGTATTTCTCCAGGTTGTTCTGTTTTTGCTATTTGGGACCTTGTGTGGTTCCATATGAATTCTAGGTTTTTTTTTTCTTTTTTTCCTTCTTATTTCTATAAAAAATACCATTGGGGTTTTGACAGGGATAGCATGGAATCTGTAGATCACTTTGGGTAGTAGGGACATTTAACAATATTAAGTCTTACATTTCACGGACACAGGATGTCTTTCTATGAGTTTGTGTCTTCTTAAATTTCTTTTTAATTTTTTTAAAAAATTTCTTTCATCGGTGTTTTATACTTATCAGTGTACAAGTAGTTCACCTCTTTGGTTAAGACCTCATACTGTGAAACTCCTAAAAGAAAACATACAGGAAACACTTTTTGACATTGGTCTTGGCAATAATTTCTTGGCTACCACCCCAAAAGCACAGCCATCAGGGCGCCGGGGTGGCTCAGTCGGTTAAGGGTCCAACTTCAGCCCAGGTCATGATCTCGCAGTTCATGAGTTTGAGCCCCATATCGGCCTCTGTGCTGACAGCTCAGAGCCTGGAGCCTGCTTCAGATTCTGTGTCTCCCTCTCTCTCTGCTCCCCCCACTCATACTCTGTCATTCTCAAAAATAAATAAACATTAAAAAAATATTACAAAAAAATTTAAAAAAGCACAAGCATCAAAACCAAAAATCAACAAGAGGGACTACATTCAATTAAAAAGCTTCTGCACAGTGAAGGACACCACAAAATGCAAAAACTATCTAGAAAGAGAGAAAATACCTGCAAACTCTGTATCTAATACATGGTTAATCTCCAATATATATGTATAGAACATCTGCAAGTCAATAGAAATAATAATAATAATGATAGCAATAATAACAATCATTTTTTAAAAAGGGCAAAGGACTTGAGTGCACATTTTTCCAAAGAAGACATACACATGGCCAATGGATACATAAAAAAAGGTGCTCAATATCACTAATCATCAGGGAAAAGCACATAAAAACTAACAAAATATCAATTCACACCTATTAGGATAGCTATTATAAAAACATTTTTTTTAACGTTTTATTTATTTTTTTGGGACAGAGAGAGACAGAGCATGAACGGGGGAGGGGCAGAGAGAGAGGGAGACACAGAATCAGAAACAGGCTCCAGGCTCTGAGCCATCAGCCCAGAGCCCGACGTGGGGCTCGAACTCACGGACCGCAAGATCGTGACCTGGCTGAAGTCGGACGCTTAACCGACTGCGCCACCCAGGCGCCCCTAGGATAGCTATTATAAATACACACACAACAATAACAAAGTATTAGTGAGTATGTGAAGAAATTAAAATGCATACATGCTGTTGGTAAGAATGTAAATTGGTACAGTCATTATGGAAAACAGTATAGAGTTTCTTCAAACAATTAAAATAGAGGGGCACCTGAGTGGCTCAGTCAGTTGGTCATGATCTCATGGCTTGTGAGTTCAAACCCCAAATCTGAGCCCTGGCTTGGGATTCTCTCTCTTCCCCTCTCTCTCCATCCCTCCCCATGTGCATTCACTCACTGTCTCTTGTGCTCTCTCTCTGTCTCTCAAAATAAATAAATAGACTTAAAAAATTAAAATAGAACTAATATATGATCCAGCAATCCCACTTCAGGGTCTATATCCAAAAGAGTTGAAATGAGGATCTCAAAGACATATTGGTACTACCACATTTATTGCAGCATTACTCACAATACTCAAGATACGGAAACAACCTACATGTCCATCATAGATAAATGGATAAAGAGAATGTGACACACACATACACACACACACTGTATACAATGTTTTTGTATATTATATAATAAAATACTACCTGACCTTAAAACAAAGGAAATCTTGCCATATGCAATGACATGGACGAACCTGGAGTACAGTCTACTAAGTGAAATTAAGCCAGTCACTTTGGAAGGACAACCACTACATGATTCTATTTTTATAAGATATCTAAGCTAGTCAAACTTCTCAAAGCAGAGAGTAGTGGGAATTGCTAGAGGCCTGGGGCAGAATATTTGGGGAGCCACTGTTCAATGGCTATAAAGATGACTAAGTTCTAAAGATCTGATCTACACCATAGTATCTATAGCTAACAACACTTTATTGCACAATTAAAAATTTGTTAAAAGGGTAGAAGTATATTAAATGTTTTTACCACAAATTAAAAAAAAAGTTATATTGCAAAGGTAAATGTATACAGAGAGTGAGATTTGTGTCCATTTTTTTTAATTTACCATAGAATGAATTAACATGGGTAGAATTGTTGGAAGAAAATCAAAACAAAAATAGGATTAATAATAATAGGAAAAATGTATTCTTTTACTCTTCTTTTGAATTCCAACCCAAATCTCATCACCAAAAGTTGAACATCACTTCTAAAATAGTATCAAAAAAATAAGAGTCAGATATTTAAGGGTCCACACAGTTAATGTTATACAACTCTACAATGATATTGGTGTAAGAATGTCTTTTTCTAAGCCCTGAGATCATTTAGAGTTTTAGAGGAACATAGTTTTATGTTTGCTTTTTTATAATCTTTCTTCAGTGAGAGACTGCCTTGTCCTAGGCTATGTAGATGGGGTAGATTAAGCATTAGTTCAAGTTCCAAACCTACAGTCGCCTCCTAACTAGTAACTCCTTCCCCATTGGGGAATTTTTCATGTTTAGTGCCTTCCTATAGTTCAGATTTTAGTGATGAGTATGTAAGGTGTCCATGGTGATCGGGGGGTGCGGAGAAGAAGCGAGGAGGAAAAGGTGATGCAGAGTATCTCTGTTGGCACCTCTGAAATCAATCACAAAGATAGGAAATTCTGATTTTTCCTGTGAATAAGAACTACCTCGGACTACGTTTCATGAGTACATGGAACAACCTATGAGCTTTTTAGCAAATAGAAACTCAAGATCTCTATGTGTGAAGCCATGGTCTTCACTGAGCTCTATATTGATAATGACATGACATATGCAAATAGTCATAATTTAGAGAATATAGTCTCATAAAATGGGCCTTTCACTTTTTAGGAAAGTTCCAACAAGCATAGAGGAAGGAGATCAAAAAGAGGTTCTGGTCTTTAAAAAAATGGGGCACCTGGGTGGTGCAGTCGGTTAAGCATCCAGCTTTGGCTCAGATCATGATCTCACAGTTCTTGAGTTCAAGCCCTGCAGTGGGCTCTGTGCTGACAGCTCAGAGCCTGGAACCTGCTTCAGGTTCTATGCCTCCCTCTCTCTCTGCTCCTCACCTGCTCTCACTCTGTCTCCTCCTCCCTCAAAATAAATAAACATAAGAAAAAAAAAAGAGGTCCTGGTCATACTCATATTCAGGTCCAGAGGAGCATTTTTGACTGTGCATAGTTAAAAAAATAATTATTAGGTTGTATCTCCTAATACAGCCAAATGATTCAGTGTACAATATAGCAAATCAAAATGCTGTATCACACCTGACTCTGGATTCCAGTTTTGCCATTTGTAAACTGGGTCACCCTAGGCAACTAATTGTTCAACTACTCTAAGCCTAAACTTTCTGATCAGTAAAACTGTAATAATAATAATAATAATAATAATAATAATAATAATATCTGTGTGGTTTACAAAAGTTTAATGTACATCATGCAACAGCATATTTTATTAGTATTGTCTGTGGTTAATTTTATACTGAAAGACAATGGAACAGTTATTCCTCTTACCTTTCAGTGAATGTGAACAACCTTAACAGCAGCTAACATGAAGATACAGATGAATCTCAAGGCTAAATATATTCCCACACCTCTAAAAAATCACAAATATGCCTAACATTTAAAGGAATTCCAAAGACTACTTTGAAAGAACAAGAGTTCTCCAAACTCTCCCTAACTTATCCATGTACTGTGACTTCCAATTATAATGATCTGGTAGCTCTTTGGGTATCTGGTCTAAGGATTGGTGACTAATTAATTAACTAATTAGTTAGTTCTTTAATTAATCAAGCCAGAATCTGGAGGATCATCTTCCATAAAGTCCAGATGGTAAAGCAGGAAAACTAGTAAATGCACATCTACCCTGGCAGTCTAAAAATGAATTCTTTTCAAGTCACCATACTTCATGTTTACTGTCTCAAAGAATTGACCAGGTGTTCATGGAAGCCAACTTTGAGGTTTCTAAATTCTTTCCATCCTCTCTATGCCCTGGGGGCAATACTCACCTCAGTGAAAGATCAAATTCCCTCAGCACACAGGAAGAGAGTTGTTTATTATAAGCGCTAAGTGCCAAACGCATTATTGGAAAACCAGCCAAGATTATTCCACCCTACTCCACATGAATACCAGAGCTTTTTGCTGGTGTTGTTGGAGTTTATCTGATTGTATTTAAGAAGACTGTAATGTAATACTGAAAATTTAACATGAATATAAAAATCACAGTGAACAAAAGCCACTTTTTCTAGAGTAGCTACCTATTCTGACTAGGAAAGTCAACAAAGAATAAAATATTGCAGTATAGCACTTTCAGAAATAGGACATTAGCCAAGGCCTGCTAGAAGTCCAATGTTCCGAGTTCACCTGGTATATCACATTGCCAACATACACGGTCAGGAGAAAACATTTTCAAACAGCCTTAATCCTATTACAATGAAAGCAACTGAAAGCCATTCAAGGCTGAAGAAATAAAGATATAAAACAGAATTCTTTTTCTGAAAACAGAAAATCTTGATATTATGTTTATAGATGTTAACTTATTGTAAAGATATTATATTAATATTAAGATACATTATAAATATACAAAGATAAAGTACATTTTTATATACAGAAATATTCATACTTAACTACAGCTTTCCATTTAGACTTCTTTAAATCTTAATGTTTTCAACAATAATATCAATCTTAATACATCTCTAAGAGTATCAATGGATGTGAACAGAAAATGAAGTCCTCAAACTCAGTTGAGATCATGACCCTTTTCAAGGTAACTGAAATGTATGTTATTTTTTCTTCATCTAATTTCTTTCAGTGCTTATGACAGGGGAGGGTGATGTTGACACTATTAAGAAATGGGTTTTTTTTTGTTTTGTTTTGTTTGCTTTGTTTTTAAGGTAGAACTATCTTGAGGTTTATAAAAGAATGTCTTTAAAGTTTATCTTTACTTACAGTGAAATAGAAAAACAAAACACATCTCCCATAGCATAGTTTGTTAAGGACATAAATTATTAAGCAGAAGTTACCAAATTTTTAGGTGGGGCAGAAGCAGACTAATTTAGTAAAATTATACTGATACAAGCTCATGTTTTCCTTATAAAAATTAGCTAGAAAATTATAAAGAATTAAGGTTTTCCTTTTTTTTTTTAACATTTATTCATTTTTGAGAGACAGAGAAAGAGCATGAGTGGGGCAGGGGCAGAGAGAGAGGGAGACACAGAATCTAAAGCAGGCTCCAGGCTCTGAGCTGTCAGCACTGAGCCCGACTCACGGCTCAAACTCACATACTGTGAGATCATGACCTGAGCTGAAGTTGGACCCTCAACTGACTGAGCCACCCAAGTGCCTCCAAGAATTAAGTTTATTTTTATTTTAAGTTTGCCTTTCTTATGATCGAAGATAAATTTCAGAAACTCATCCCTTTGTTGTTTTAATACCTTAGCTTTTATCTTTAGAGAAAATAATATGTCAAGAGCTAAGTGTAAACGGTTTTATAGAATTCAGTGACATTAGCCTTTTGCACATAAACAGATTAAAAATTTTAGAAGGACGGCAAAAACGTCACCTCATAGATAAGAGAGTCACGAATCCTACTATGTAACTCTTGTCAACTATAATCTACTTGATTTTGCGATGAGAAAAACCTGAAAAAAACTGAGTATTTTAGCAGTTGTTACTCTTATCGCTATGTAAAATATAAGTAAAATAAAAATTTATAAAATACATATAAACATATATCACAGTGATAATTTTCGACATCTTCTGATATGTTGTATTATAAAAGAGTTACAATAACTCTGTGAGGGTCTAACTGGTTATGTTCAGGTGATTGGATATACTTAGTAGCATTGGTATTTCATAATCAACAAAGACAGTGTATTTTTCCAATTCAGCTTTAAGAAACTGGCAAAGAGATTTCAAATGCTAGCCTTGTTCTATAATGGAGATTAGCCCACGCCCTCTGACTAAAGCATATGGAGCTGTATAGCTGTATGTCCTAAGAAAAGATAACAGAATGATATTTACATTTTGCAATTCAAGTCATTCATTAACATTTAAGAGATTTTGTTTTGTTTTTTCCCTTGTTGAATACTGGAGTTTTCTTATCGTATCAATTAGACAGCAACTAAACATTAATATATGAATTTGATCGGAGAAATATCCTAAAACAAGGAATGGGAATGTTGTTATTTTCATGACATAATACAAGGTCTACTGTGATTGATTTAAACAGTGGCTCCAATTGGACTTCTAATTGCTAAGGCACAGAAGAAAAAGCAGTTGCTTCTATGATGAGGTATAGTTTATTTTCCTCCTGCTTGGTTCTAAGTTGGTCTTGTGACTTGCTTTGATCTGTAGAATGTGGCCAAAGTAGCACAGTGGCGGTTACAAGCCAAAGCCTCAGAGATATATACTATGCCTTGGCTTCTCTTGGACTCTTGTCAATTCCATCTGCATAAGCACAAGCTACCTTGCTAGAGAATTAGAGTTCCTGCAGGGAAGAGTTGAGATAGCTCAACCAATCACCAGCAATCCCCAGTCACAGAGCTGTCTAACTGACTTAAGCCTTGCGCTGATGGGTGAGCAGGACCAGCCAGATCAGGAACACCGGGCTGCTGAGCCAGCCTTAACACAGAGCGATGGAAACAAATGTTTACTCCTGTTCAGTGCATTGTCACTGTCAATGGCATTACTGTGCTAATAGCTTATGGATACCCCATTTCTAGGTCTTGTTTTATTGCTTATCTCCAAATTTCTTCACATTGCTCTCCTATTCCTAAGGAAACTGGATTATGTGGAAAAGCAGTACTGGAGAGGAAAATACAGAATCAGGACTGGCCCCTAAGTCGCCTATCTGTGTGATCAAAGCATACTTATTCCAACTCCCAGGGTTTCCCTTTCCTCATCTGTAATAATGCATGCATGTCATGTGTTGTGTGTGACATAATGTGCTCTCAGGAGTCTATTGTTGCTCTGAAATTCTGTGGTTCTGTGATCTTACGCTCAAACAAGTTCTATACTTTTCATACAACCTTTCCATTTATATTTTCACAAATTAATCTGACAAACCAAAGCAAGCCATTGTTAAAGGTGAGTGATAACATACTCTATCAATCTTTCTGGACAACAGGAGTACTAATGAAATTGTTTGTTGAGACTCTCTATACCAAGTAATGCTAAGTGGTTCCATTCGTCATCTTAAGGAATCCTTTCAACAAAAGTATAATGTAGTGACTACCATCCTCATTTTACAAAGGAAGAAACAATGTCAAGATGGTTTCTTCTTTAAATTCAAATAAATTGCAAAGTTGTATTCCCAATACACGCCTAGACATAATGACTATCTATCCACCTATCCTTCAACAGGGGTTTTTGAGGTCTGTCTTAAATGCCTGATATCTTGCCAGGTATTGAAAAATGTTATTTTTTAAGGACTCTAGAAGCTACATATTTCAATTTGTGTAAACATCCCCCACCAGGCTGCAATTAAACATCTACTGAGTCAAAGCTCATTCTTTGGTGAGAAAAGACAATTTCTAAACCAGACTGCGTAAAGGATGCGACAGAAGAGGTGATACTTGTTTGCTCTAATTTTGACTTAAATCAGTTTCTTGGGTGAAAATTGTAGTAAAAAAGGTTACCCTTTTAATAAAAAGCTTAAACAACAAGCACTTACTTTTTAAAACAATATTACACAGCACAGAATTGCTTTTGTGATGATAAAGAAAAGTCTTTATTCAACAGCTGCTCTATGTTGTGTAAAGGAGTATAAAGGAGTCTAACACATACGTCTGTCCTCAAGGTTGTTACCATTTCAAAGATGAGCAGCCCTTTAGATACCACACTGGTTCTACCAGTGAGCTGGCCACAGCAATGCAGAGAAGTCAGTGCCTCATGGTAACACGGGCAGTGGAACAAACGTGGCCCTCTAGTCTTGGGGGGAGACTGTGAGTAGGGTTTAGAATCACTGTGTCAGGACAGAACTCTATACACCAGAATCTCAACTTGCCCTCTCCATACAGGAAAGGCAATTAGTGCCCCTGCAGTATGAAGGCAGAACAAAAGTAACAGCATAGCAAAGACCAACTCTATCAATAAAAGGGCAGCAAAAAATTATCAGCTTCTTGACAAATTAAGCAACAAACAATGAATTCCAAAAATGCCTAGGGTCATAGAAACCGTGTGTGTGTGTGTGTGTGTGTGTGTGCGCGCGTGCGCGTGTGTGTGTGTGCAGCTATATAGTATATATGAATAAAGAAAACAGATGTATACACTGACGCTTTACTGGAGCTCAGGATGGAGGCATTAAGTATTTTTTTTCTCATTGCCTCTTTTTTTTTTTCCAGGAAGAAAAAGTTATTCAAAATACAAAGATAATCAAAAACTAAAGAACTCTGAGTGGATAATTAGCGACACTAATCTATGTTCCCATTTAAGAATTTTCAGTTGACCTCTACAAAGTTTTGTTTCCTCAGGGACACCTACAGATCCTTCAGTAGTCATGGAAAGAATTATATATTTAAATTTGAGGGGTGCCTGGGTGGCTCAGATAGTTAAGCAACCATCTCTTGATTTCAGCTCAGGTCATGATCTCACAGTTGGTGGATTCAAACCCCCCCCTTGGGTGCTGCACTGGGCAAGCAAGGAGGGTGCGGTTTGTTTTTTTTGTTTTTTGGGTGTGTGGGGGCCCCTCCCCCGTTTGTGTTCTCACTGTCTCTCAAAAATAAATAAATATTAAAAGAATTTTTAAAAACTAAAGTTAACTTGATAGGAAAACACTTGAAGAGATCATGAGTTACTTTACTTTGCAATAAGATCAATGTAAAAAATTCCTGATTTTACCAATAAAATCTTTCTCATTCCAATCAAATAAATAAGCTAACTCACAAATGCTATGATGATAGTGAATCAATATTACACAATCAAGGCACATCGAATCGGATCCTTTTTTTTTTTTTTGTCCTTTCTTTCTGTCTTTTCTATAGTTTCTTTTTCACTAAGTCTAAGGATTTCTGACATCCTGATGAGGTATTAGATCAAAACCTTTCTAGAGTTTACTATATAGTGTCTAAGAAGTCACTGTTTAAGGAACCAAAATATACTTGCTTTGGCAGATGTTTGTTTTAAAATATACCTTTATTTTATTAGTTTGTAATGTGAACTATATTCTAAGAGTGAATCATCTTTGTGCTTCAGGTAGTTTCTTATTCATGCTTTTTTTTAATAGTGGTTCAGAGCACATATATAAAATTTACTTTTTTTTTTTGAGGGGGGGGACATACACGTGAGCAAGGGAGGGGCAGAAGGAAAAGGAGAGAAAATCTTGAGCAGACGCCACACCCAATGTGGACAAAAGGCTTGATCTCATGACCCTGAGAAATCGACCTGAGCTGAAATCAAGAGTTGGATGCTTAACTGACTGAGCCACACAGGCGCCCTGGTAGTAAGTGTTTAAATACAATGCCAGCACATGGAGAGAAGCCACACAAATACAATGATCTGAGAACATTTCATCAATCAGTACTTTGTAAATACTTTTTTAAAAAGTGACACTCTGGTATTCTAAGAATTGATTAGTGAAACTTTAGAGATGAAAAAGTCATTTACCAGAGCTAAATAGACTACATAAAAATAAGCTAATTTCAGAAGTAGACATTATAGAGGTGTCTGGGTGGCTCAGTCGGTTAAGCATCTGTCTTGATCCTCAGCTCAGGGTCTTGATCTCAGGGTCATGAGTTCAGACCCCAGATTAAGCTCCACACTGAGTGTGGAGCCTACAAAAAAAGGTGAACATGATATGTCAAATCAATATTGACTTAAGTTGATTTACAATAAATGGATCTATATTCATAGTTCATTTTTATTTAAAAAATGCCTACTCTTCAAGAATGCCTAATTGATGCAAAATGCCTCTTTTATCTCTTAAAAGGGCAATTGTTATTCAATTTAGAGCACATTTGGATAATCCACCAACATTCTTCCCGGTAAACTTCTTATGCTCTGAATTTCTTTATCAGTGAGCTAACTGGGTGGATAGAATACATTTTTGTATTTAGGCCACAAAACCAAATCAAAACATTATGTATTAAAAGCAAAAATATGGTTAAACAATTGCAAAAAAAAAAAAGGAAGAAATGTGAATTCAGGGGAGTGTATACATTATTTTATAAATATATTTTTAATTATATATTTGTGTGTGTGTATATATATATATTTTTTTAAATAATTAAATATACATAGAGCCAGGCCTGAAATTATAGATGGCTACTTAAGAGAAAGTTTTAAGGTTGGTTTAAATTGACAGGTTTTCAGAGAAAACTTAACATAAACACAAGCTGCAATCAGCAGAAATTTTTTGTTTTGCTTTTATTTGCATTCACAATTTTTTTTTTTCTTACACCTGTTAAATTAATCTGCTAAAGTAATGACACAGTCAGGCAACTGAAAGCATTTAACTTTCCATGCAGTTTTAGTTGGGAAATTTCTTTGCATAATTCCAATTCCACTGAAACCTGAAAGATGGAAATGTAGAACTGGATTTTCTGTCTCCAGCATAAGCCAGATATTCTTTGGTGTTAGGAAGAAAAAAACAGACCTGAAGAATCCACACTATTCATTACTGATATATTTGTTTATCCTCCTGGGTGGCCCATTTGATTTTTCAGAGACTCAAATTCCTTTCTTAGCATTCTTATTCAAAAGAAGATGAAAGCATCTTTGTGGAGTATCACTTTGAATTCTATCACCTGTTTTTTTCCCTCAATTCATCTAATAGGACAACTTAGCACATTAATTCTGGAGCCACAGGGTCAGAAATCCCAGGTCTACCATGTGTGTGGTATGGGACCTTCAACCAGTGATGTAATCTGCGCTCCACTTCTCTCTATTGTCCTAGCACTGATTTTTTAGGGTGTTGTGACAATTAAACAAATTAGTAATGGAGAACATGAAGAATAGAAACTTTAATTCGTAATTTGTGATACTGGATACATCAACAGTAATTGAAGACATCAATTACAAAAAAATACACAGCCACCTTCTGTATTCTTTTCCTAGGGCTGTCGTAACAAACGACCGAAAGACACTGGCTCAGAACACAAAGTACTCTCAGACCATCCCGGAGGCCAAAAGCCCACCATCAAGATGTGGTTAGTGCCAAGCGGTCTCTGAAACCTCTATGCTCCTGGAGGCAGTGACCTGGAGTATAAGAAGGACCAGATCTTCAGCCAGCAGATAGATCCTTAGAACACACACAGTGACCAGTGGTCACTTCGTAAATTCAACTCGTTTACTGACCCACATGAATCTGGAATGGCCGCCCATAACGAGAGAATATATTTATTTGGTGGATATTCAATTTGGACACATGAGACTCCGGTGTGTGTCCAGGTCTTGGGTGTAAGCAGAAAGGGCAAACAAGAATTCTAGGGGCCTCACTCCCTTTTGCTTCTAAAGGAATAGCACTGCTTCCTTTCAGCAGCAGAGTCCTCATGCCATAGGCTTCAGGCTCTCTAAAGGCCTCATTACAGGAATGACACTATCTGAAAAGCCTATATACTCCGTTAATGATCATTATGAACAGGAAGAGGAAAGACCTGACTTTCAGACGCGGGGCTTGAAAAGACTCAGTGCTTAATGTTTCCTTGTTCTGTTTCTAGGTCTTATATAAACATGACGAAAAAATGGAAAATTTTCTCCAGTACATTAACTGAAAACTTTTGCCTCCTTCTGTGCATCAAAGTGCAATACAATATGTAGGACTTTAAAACAAATATGTTTTGGGACACCTGGGTGGTTCAGTCAGTTAAGTGTCCAACTTCAACTCATGTCATGATCCCATGGTTGGTGGGTTCGAGCCCCGCGTCAGGCTCTGTGCTGAGAGCTCAGAGCCTGGAGCCTGCTTCGGATTCTCCATCTCCCTCTCTCTCTCTGTCCCTCCTCTGCTTGTACTCTATCTCTCTCCCTCAAAAATAAACAGCAAAAAAAATATTTTTTAAATAAACAAATAAATATGGGAATGTAAGCTGGTACAGCCACTCTGGAAAACAGTCTGGAGGTTCCTCAAAAAACTAAAAAGAGAACTACCCTACAACCCAGCAATTGTGCTACTAGGCATTTATCCAAGAGATACAGGTGTGCTGTTTCAAAGGGACACATGCACCCCCATGTTTATAGCAGCACTATTAACAATAGCCAAAGTATGGAAAGAGCCCAAATGTCCATCACTGGATGAATGAATAAAGACTATGTGGTATATATATATAGAATGGAGTATTACTCGGCAATCAAAAAGAATGAAATCTTGCCATTTGCAACTACGTGCATGGAACTGGAGGCTATTAGGCTAAGTGAAATTAGTCAGAGAAAGACAAATATCATATAACGTCACTCATATGAGGACTTCAAGAAACAAAACAGATGAACATAAGGGAAGAGAAACAAAAATAATATAAAAACAGGGAGGGGGACAAAACAGAAGAGACTCATAAATATGGAGAACAAACAGAGGTTTACTGGAGGGGTTGTGGGAGGGGGAATGGGCTAAATGGGTAAGGGGCATTAAGGAATCTACTCTTGAAATCATTGTTGCGCTATATGCTAATTTGGATGTATTTTTACAAGGCTTCTACTCTATTTACTTTCATCTTTTGTTCCTTATAACATCAACTGTCATTGGATTTAGGGTCCACCTGGATAGTCCAGCATAGTATCATTCAAGATATTTTAATTACATCTGCAAAGACTCTGTTTTACAAATGAGGTCACATTCACAGGTTCCAAGGAGCAGAATGTGGACTTATGTTTTTGAAGGACATCATTCAACACACTATACCTTCTTTCCCAGATATTTGATTTTTATTTATCAGATCTCTTTTAATTTTTTTTTAGTGTTCATTTATTTTTGAGGGACAGAGAGACAGGGCACGAGTAGGAGAAGGGCAGAGAGAGAAGGAGACACAGAATCCAAAGCAGGCTCCGGGCTGTGAGTTGTCAGCACAGAGCCCAAGGTGGGGCTCACTCACGAACCGCGAGATCATGACCTGAGCCAAAGTCAGACACTTAACCGACTGAGCCACCCAGTCGCCCCAGATCTCTTCTCTTTAAAATGAAATTAATATCCTTATATAATAGAAATGATCAATTTTAATATTTTAATAATTAATGGTTTATTAATAAAATTTTAAAGCTACAGCTTTTAAAAAAACATTCAACTTAGAGGTTAGTTTTAATATTTTGTAGTAAACTAATTACCTGATTTTGTCTGATGAAAAGAAACTTGTTACGCCTGAGTTTTTATTCAAATCTTTGTACTAGAGATATACTACAACTTATAGAGCCAATTTTCCTATTATTCACAGTTCCATGTTTCCACAATTTGTCTTTCAATTTCCTAATTATGCTATCAGCTTCTCTACTTGCATACTGTCTAATGTTAGTCTCTGTTGACATTGTCACCATCCTCTGTTCACACCCTCCTATATATAATGTGCAGTCGAGTACCAGATGGAAAGGCAGACGATAAAAAATCAAAACATGCAATTAATTGCTTCCTGTCTCTAGGGAACGCTTTGGCCGAAACGTAGAAGGTTTGGAAGAAAAGAGGACAACTTTCATTTAATTTAGTCATATCCTTGGCTTTTGATCAAGAGGTAGTTCTCTCTTTTTTCATCATAGAGGGGAGGCAGAAAAGAATTTAGGCAGGAAAATTAAAGAAAAGCTCTATAAGCTCAAGGACCCATCTCAACTGTGCCTGGAGTTCATCCTACAGCTGTGATACTTAGATGAAATGTTTGCAGATAACCACCTCTACAGTTACTGTAAAAATGTGTTGTTTGTACTAGTATGGGTTGCTGGAGATTGTCCATTAATATTAAATTTTTCAATTCATATTTTGTCCAATAGAAATTGTATTTACAAATGAAAAGGATAATGGATCCTACCTGGAGGCTCTCTATAGTACAAGATCTACTTTTACCTGGTCAAGCAGGAAAAGTGAATTGTATTTATGTCTAATATGGAAAGGAAAAGTTTCATAAAGCTTTCTATGTCATTTAAGGTTCTGAAGAGTAAGACGCTACTTTAAAAACGTTATTTCTAAGAACAGAGACAGAACGTAAAAAAGGCAAAGTGTTTTCAAGGGGTATTTTGACTTCATAAAGTAATATGTCAACAGGAATACAGATTTCTCATTATAAATTAGGAAAGGAGAAATTTTCTAGAATATTAATTTCATTTGTCTATGATATAATTATAATTATAGAACAATTTCACCATGTATGACTATTTTTAAGTAAAATGTTATTAAATTACCTATCTCTATGTCTATTTAGGATTGTACCAAATCAATCACATTTCTGACAATTTATTCCCCCCTCTCCTTCATTTCTCTACCTCTCATTTTCTTTTGTTACCTTAACTACACAAAAAAACAAATTTAAATAATTTAGTAATTGTTTGATATGTTTTGCCTTTGTTATTTACTTTATTTTTATTTTTGTCTCAAAAATCTTATTCAAGGGTTTTTTTTTTTTTTTTACTGAAAAAAGCTCCCCAGGATTTTAACTGAGGAGGAAAAAATTCCCCAGGTATTATATTAATATATTTTCACTACGAAAAGAAAAAAAACAGTAATGTAAATTCTAGAATTTGAGTATTTTCTAATTTCTCAGGTGCTAGTACTTCTTAAAAACACTTTGCCACAACGCCATTTCACTCAGCTTCTTACCAACTGTAACAGGATGGCTTTGTTCCTATTTTAAAGTAAATGGGAAGTGCTCTAAATGGAAAAGAACAAGACAGAAAGAGAGAAAGGAGAATCAGACAGCAAATAGTCTATCTAAAGTTGTGATCTTTTAAAAAACAAAATTAGAAAACAAGTATTCACTTAAACAAATCATGTCAGGCACAAAGGACATAATGGGTTTGGCATGTAGTCCACTGGGAAGGTCATCCTCACATTCTTGGCAACAATCATGTAGGTTGTGGTTAATGTTGAGAGAATTGGTCGACTAACTTTCTTTCTTTCTTTCTTTCTTTCTTTCTTTCTTTCTTTCTTTCTTTTCTTTCTTTTCTTTCTTTTCTTTCTTCCTTCTTTTCTTTCTTTTCTTTCTTCCTTCCTTTCTTTTTTTCTTTCTTTCTGCCTTTCTTCCTTCCTTCCTTCATTCCTTTTCTTTCTGTCTGTCTGTCTGTCTTTCGATCAAATACTAAATAACAAAGCAACATTTGTTTGTACCACCAAAACCGAAAACTGGGGACAAATGGGAACAACTTTTATTTCATTTTTATATCTAGAGTCTCCTTGCTGGCAGGAGTGGGTCCCATGGTATTGAATCATATATTTTAGTTCATCAAAATAGGACTTTGTGACTTTTTCACGTTTAAGAGCCCTCGTGAATCTTTGGTTAATGGTATTAGAAAAGGTGTACATATTTCTTCATAGAAATGAGAAGCCAAGCTGTTTTAGTTTGTGATCCCCAGTTATAAGACAAGGATTCATATGCATATGGTCTATTTGGAGGTGATCTTAGGAAACACAGGAGTGGGGGAGGGGTATGAGGGACACGGGGAAAGGGCAAAAAGCAGGAAAGCCTCTATTAAGAAGAGGGTTTGTGCTGGGGCAAATGATGCTCCATTTAGTTGACTCCCTCCTGAGAATCTGTGTGGAGCGTGCCTCCAAATTGTCATCTACCAACTCTCACCCGTCAGGTCTTCCACTGGGTAAGGATGACCCTGGAGATGTGAAATCCTGTGCACTTTACTGTTGTGGAGCCAGAGTGGGTCTCAGAGTAGCAAACAGATGCAGGCATTTGCACTGGGGCTTTGTCATGAGGCTGAAACCTGTTCACCTCAGCTACAAGGAATAGAGAGGAGACATTCAAGAATTTTCTTCCAAGGTTTGGCCAAAATTTAATCCCCCAAATTATTTATGCTTGGATCAAAACACAGAGCCCATGAAATTTTTGGTAATACTGAGCATGAAACAGCGATCCACGTTATAAAGCTAGGAAGAAATTTCCTTTAAAAAAAAGACATTTTTCTGAATGTTTCCGAAAAATCCATTCTAGTTCCCATAAATGTAGTCTTCATGTTTCAAATGCAGCTTTTCTTTCATTTACCAACTAAATGAGGAACTTTAATAGTTCTTTAAAAGTATCTTTAATTGAAAGTCAAGTCAGTGACTGGAAAATAAATTCCTTTGATATCTAAGATGTTTTAGCCCTTAGATGTTACCAAAAAAAAAAAGGATGTTGTCTTGAGTAGCAAACTTCAGGTAAGTTTGTTTTTAAAACCACTACTTAAAGGGTAAAATGTTTATCCTATTTATAACTCCTAAAACATTAAGAGGTAAGACATTGATGAACTGCATACAGCATGTTAAATTTCAATATTTCTTGAGGTGCCTGGGTGGCTCAGGCAGTCGGGCATCTGACTTCAGCTTAGGTCATGATCTCACAGTACGTAAGTTCGAGCCCCGTGTCGGGTTCTGTGCTGACAGCTTGGAGCCTGGAGTCTGCTTCAGGTTTCCGTGTCTCCCTTTCTCTCTGTTCCTCCTCTGCTCGCATTCTGTCTCTCTCTCTCTCAAAAATAAAGATTAAAAAATAAATTTCAGTATTTTTTTTACAGAGTACTTTATTTTTTTTAACATTTATTATTTTTGAGAGACAGAGAGAGATAGAGCACAAGTGAGGGAGGAGCAGAGAGAGAGGGAGACAGAATCCAAAGCAGGCTGCAGGCTCTGAGCCATCAGCACAGAGCCCAATGCGGGGCTCAAACTCACAAACCGTAAGATCACAACCTGAGCTGAAGTCAGACACCCAACCGACTGCGCCACCCAGGTGCCCGTGATTTCAATATTTATTTTACCAGATCTAGAATACCAGATAAAAATCAAGTATTTCATTTCACAGAGATGATATGACTGATTTTTTTTTTTTTTTAAGTAGCTAGCATCTTAGAAAAGATCTGGGAAATGTAGGCTGTGAAGAATGGCATGTCAAGAACTACCTGCAATGGTTGAGGCATTTGGTCACTGTTATTTATTTATGCGATAATATGAAAATCATATTAACTCAGTATCTTTATCTCCTTTGCTCTTTTTTTTTTCCTTTTTATTTAAAAGCTTTCAGTAGCAGTTCCATGTATGTAATTACACTTGATTCATTTTATTTTCATTCTTTGGTAGTGTTACCTACCACATATCTTACATGTAACATGACTTCAAAAACATCACAAATTCGGAACAACCCCATCTCTTTTGCTTAGCAATCCTTTGCTTCACCAACGGAAGTGTATTTTCTGTGAACGGACTTTGCAATTTGGGCCAATATTTTGGAAACACAAAGTCTCGCCATTGTGTCTCTAAGATGGCTTGTTTATATGCTCGCACAGTTTATTAGTAAACACAGCTGAATAACTAAAATTCAAAGCAGATTCTTGAGCAAGCAAATTTGACCTTAGTTATCATGACACTATGTTTACCCTCCAAAAGACCCGTTTTCCTTCTCACCCAGCAAAGTGAGGGCTAACCTGAGTGACAATGTATTTTATTAAGGTCCCTTTTATACAGAACAACCATACCTGCAAACAAAACTACTGACTGATGATTAGCCTTTGACCTTTGGAAACACAGAATTTTGGCTTCTTTATCACTGATTCAGATTCTGAGGGGAAGTATTCAATTAATACTGTCAAGCTACATGGTACAGAAAAAACATTTTGTTGACTCAAAGTTAAATCATGTCAAAAAAAAAAAAAAAAAACAGCAGGAAATTGTCACAGACCAATCTGGACTGCCTCAACTCTGGCTTCCTGGTAACAGAATCATTTTCTAATAATGCATAAACTGAGCGCGGCTGGCAAATCAGTTGCATCCATGACCATTGTGCCTGAAAATATGTCTACTGTAGCATATTTCTTTCATATTTTCTCCTGCTCTATTTCATGTTCAAGTAATAACTCATTTGTACAAATGGATAAAAACAGCAAATCTAAAAAAGGGAGTAACAGTAGGAGGTTGTTTAGGAATCAAAACACTTTAAAATAGCACAGCTGTTCTGATATTGTTATCATGCCAGCTGTTTCTGATGGGTAGGTGATGGTAAGAGGCAGAAAAAACATTTAATGCAACTATTTTGCAAACCATGTTTCAGCCATCGTGGTATGCACTTATCTTTCAATGTGATGCTCCCCATATGTACACACTGAAAAGATGCCAATAAAACACATGTGCTCTTCATAAGATCTAAACTTATGAATGCAATTCTTGGTACTTCCTACCCATGGGGCAGAGACTGAACACCAGGGAGGAGTCCTCACTCAAAGAAGTGAATTCTGCATTTCATACAGGATAGCTTACATTCATTTCCTAAAGCGTCCAGAATAAATGGTGTGATTCAGAGAGTCTCAGGAACAGCCTGGGATTACCTGGCCATTTGCTTCTCCCCTCAACCCTACAGCCAAAATTTCCACCTAGAAGCTCGTATCTGAGACTTTCAACCCTGAACATTTCTCCTTGAAGTGGACATGGTTACGTACAGCACCCTTACCGGAAGGAGACACACAGGTAGAGAATGAGAATATGGGCTTTTGACGTAAACCACTTTGTGTGATTATTCCTGGCTAGATAACTCACTTCACTTTTCATGTCTGTTTCTTCGCTATTTCTTCATCTATACTATGTGTACTGTAATGGTCTCTGAGGGGTTAATTCTAAGGACTACGTAAATCAACTAAGATTAATGCCTGGCCTCTAGTAAGCATACTATAAATTTAGTTATCATTGACATGAAACATTTCCATTTAACCATCGCTTGTCTTATATGTAGATACACTCGTTTGTCACCTACTTAGCGTAAATTAAAGGGCTAATGTGATAGCCTAGCTTACCACCAAAACATTTTCCCACTTTGGCAGTATTAAACATTAAAAATATTACCAATTTTTAGGAACGGCAATGTAAATTGCATAAATTCATTGTTAAAGTCTCTGCATAAATCTAGTCTTGCACAGTCAAAAACAAATGGACTAAAGCATAGTTAACAAAAAACAATCTAGCCAAACTTTAATGTTTTCTTTAAATCCTTATTGTACTAATCCTTCTATTATATCTGTTTATAAATTTTCTCTTAACAAAAACTCTAATGGTGTAGGACCTATATGTAAGTCATCCTTGAATATTTGTACTTCATACATAACTACTCAATAAGTATTTAATGAATTAAATATATGGCAAGTTGTATTTTAAAGGAAAAATAGAAATATAGAACTACGGGACACAGGTGTTATAGAGAGACAAAAACATCTCTAAGATTCTTAGAAAAGGGAGGGACCAGGGCAGAGAAAGAATGTCTGAGGTACTTAGGTCTAAAAACATAAATGCTGACAGGAACGAGTTAGGAGCTAAGAGACATAGATAAGTGTATTCACTTCATCAGTGGGAGTGTTGGCCTTAATGTGTTGCATTTTTTTCCCACAGGAATTAATGTGATGTCATTCATAAACTTCTAAAACCATTAAGCCTAGAAAAAGAAAAATTCAGTATTTAACATGATTACCTCACCCCAAATGAAGTGATAAAAAAAACACACACACACAAAGGTTTTTATGAAAAGGAACCTATGACCATGAATCATCTGTCAATTAAGAAAAACTGGTTTTTTTTTCAGTGATTTTCAGATAGCAAGACTTAGCAATTGCCCTTTTGCTAAACATTATACAAGATCTTAAATCAAGTTTAAGTGCATTCAAACAATATATAATTATTTGTGTTCAACATGAATTCTTCTCAAGTTGATAGTTAAAACCTTTCATAATCCTAAAATATTTCCCATCCACTTGTGAAAAACTATTCTCTCCCCCCAAAGGGATATGACCTCATGAGTATACTTGCAGAAAATGTGTGGATTTACCTATATATATAAGAGGGGACATGAAAACAAAAGACGACAGAGGATACACTATAGGATGGTAAATCTGAAGAATCCGAGTCAGCATTAAGAGCAACAACACATTTCAAAAGAGAATCACGTTGTAATGTAGCAGGGGTCCTCGAGATTTCACCACCAATGCTCTCAGTTTGATGATAAAATCGAGGTCCCTCAAGGGAAATAAATTATTTAAGGTTCTAAGCGAGGTGATGAAACTAGTCCTGGGAATCAAACACTGGTCTCAGGTCCAGTTCCATCCACTACAATATGCTACAAAGACTGGAAAGAAAACAATGAGAAATAAAAGAAATGGCTTTAGTGCTCCAGAGACCAAATGAAAGGGTAGAACTAAAGTAAGTTGTTTAGATGGAAAAAATAAAATGAGATACACCAGCCTCAATAATCATGTGGATAAGATCCTGGAAAGAAATTGGTAGATGACAAGAAATTATCAACCAGAATTCACTCAAAGGAAAATTCACGTATTTAAGCCTGAATCAGATGACTTTTACTGATTTTACATAAATCGTACAGTAGTAACATTACTTGGATAGCTGAAGCATCCCTAAAGTGTAGTCGACTACATGAGAGGAGAAAGCTACTAGAAAACATAGCAGTTGAGAGCGGGAGAGAAAACATGAGTTTCAAGAGCTTGGGTTTACTTTTCATGATAACACGATAAATGAATCCTAAGACATGTTTCAATTTCCCCATTTTGTCAAATGTCTACTGGAGACGTACCTTTACACAGATCAATGAGGTAAAAACTATTCTGTGTGTTGATTTGAGACAGGCCAGGATATAGTCTACTTAAATATACAGAAGGGGGCTTAAGGAGTAGAATTGGCCTAGAACTAACCTTATAAATTGAGTGGGATGAACAGTTGGTTGATGAAGCAAGCTGTGAGCTCTGCATGAACTTGTAAGTAAAGGACAAAAACATAGTCTCCCGATAATATATAGCAAGGCAAATAAAAACTGGCATGCATTAGTGTAATGGTGAATGGGGGTTGCACATGGGGGTGGGGGTACAGAATATATCCTAAAATAAAAGGTTATATTCTGTTATTTTACATTATATTCTGACTAGTCAGTTGAACATAAAAATGGGGACCAATGAATAGATGATCATTTATAATGTATAATTTATGATGTAGGAAATCAAATGTAACATGGGAATTAGAACAATTATGGAATTAGGTAATCACCTATCTTTTTAATTTTTGTATTCAATATATTTTACCTTAATAAAAAATTCAATTCACCCATTTGTCCCATCCCCCCACTCCACACGTCTTGCAACACCCATCTGTTCTGTATACCTATGAGCTTTTGTTTTTAAGATCTCACATATAAGAGAGATGATAGGGAATATGTCTTACTTCATTTAGCATAATGTTGTCAAGATCCATTCATGTTTTCACAAATGGCACGGTTTCATTCTTCTGACTGAATAATATTCTATATGTATATAACTATTTATTTATCTATTGATGGACACGAGGTTGCCTCCACGTCTTGGCTATTGTAAATAATGTTGCAATGAACATGGTAGGGGTTCATATACCTTTTCTAGTTAGTGTTTTTATTCTCTTCAGATAAATACCCAGAAGTGGAATTGCTGGATCTTATGGTAGTTCTATTTTTAATTTTTTATAAAACATTATTGAGGAATCTCCATGCTGTTTACCATAGTGGTTGTACCAATTTATATTTCCACCAACAGTGTACAAGAATTCCTTTTTCCCTACATCTTTGCCAACACTTGTGTTTTTTCTTTTTTTATAATAGCCTTTCTAACAAGTGTGAGATGATACCTCATTGTGTTTTTGACTTGCATTTCCCTGTTCATTAATGATGTTGAGCATCTTTTCATGTACTTGTCTTCTGTCAAAAAATGGCTCTTCAGATCTTCTGCCCATTTTTTTTAATCTATTTTTTAAATGGATCTTTTTTTGCCATTGAATTGTAGGAGTTCTTTGTATATTCTGGATATCAGGCTCTTATCAGATATATGGTTTGCAATTCTTTTCTACTGTTCATTAGGTTGCCTTTTCATTTTGTTGATGGTTTCCTTTGCTGTGCAGAAGCTTTTTAGTTTGGTGTAGTCCTACTTACTTATTTTTGCTTTTGCTGTCAATTTAAAAACATCGTTGCTAAGATTTTATCAAGGAGCTTACTACCTATGTTTTCTTCTAGGATTTTTAGGGCTTCACGTCTTACACTGAAGCCCTTAATACATTTTGAGTTCAACTTGTGTATAACATAGTGGCTCAGGTTCATTCTTTTGCATGTGACTGTCCAAATTTGTCAGCACCATTTATTGCAAACTGCCCTTTCCCCATGGTATATAGTTGGCTCCTCTGTCATAAATAAAGTGACATATGTGCATGCTTTATTACTATAGTTTTCAAAGAGAGTTTGAAATCAGAGATTGTATGTCTAGCTTTATTCTTTTTTCTCAATATTGCTTTGGCTATTCAGGGTCCTTTGTTTTATTTCTGTGAAAAATACCATTGGAATTTTGATAGGGATTGCATTGAATCTATGCATGTCGGGCACTGTGCTGGCCTCTGCAGGGCCTGCTTGGGGATTCTCTGTCTCCCTCTCACTCTCTGCCCCTCCCCTGCTCTCTTTTTCTCTCTCAAACAAATAAATGAATAAATGAATGAACAAAAATTAAACAGATTTTTTCACATTACTTTTATATCCTGCAACTATACTCAATTTGTTTATTAGTTCTACCAGTTTTTAAATGGAGTCTTTAGGGTTTTCTCTACATAATAGGTTTTCATTTTCAGGTAGTTACAGTTTAACTTCTTCCTTTCCAATTTGGATGCCTTTTAAATATTTTTCTTTTAATTTTTGGCTTAAGTACTCTGGTTAGGACTTCCAATACTATATCAAATAAGTATACTAAGAGTGGACATCTTTGTCTTGTTACTGATCTTAATGGAAAAGCATTGAGCTTTTCACCATTGAGTATGATGCTAGCTGTGGGTGTGTCACATATGGCCTTTATTAGGTTGAAATACATTCTCGCTATACTAACTTCGTTTAGAGTTTTTATGATAAATGGATGCTGAAATTTGTAAAATGTTTTCTGCATCTATTGAGATGAACATATGACTTTTATTCCTCATTTTGTTAACACTGTGTAGCACACTGACTAATTGGCAGATGTTGAAACATCGTGGCATCCCTGAAATGAATCTCATTTGATCAAGGTGTATGATCTATTTAATCCATTATTGAATTTAGTTTGCTTTTATTTTGTTGAGCATTTTTGCATGCATGTTCATCAGACATTATGGCCTGTATTTTTTTAACTGTTTGTTCGTTTGTTCATTCATTCATTCATTCATTCATTCATTCAGATGCCAACCTTGCCTGGTTTTACTACCAGGGGTAATGGAGGCCTTATTAAATGTGCTTGCAAGAGTTCCCTCCTCTTACATTTTTAGGAAGAGCTTGAGAAGAATTGGTATTATCCTTTTTTGAATGTTTGTTAGAATTCAGCAGTGAGGCTATCCGTCTCTAGACTTTTGTTTGTTGGGAGATTTTTGATTACTGAAGCAATTTCCTGCTAGTATTTAGTCTGCTCAGATCTCCTATTTCATTATGATTCAGTCTTTATGTTTCTAGGAATTGTTCCATTTCTTTTAGGTCCAGTTTGTTGGTGTGTAAATGTCCATGGTGGTCTCTTATGATCCTTTGTTCTGTGTTATCAGTGGTAAATCTCTTTCATTTATGATGTGAATCATGCTTCTCGTTGAAAGTAACTGAGGATTTCTCAATTTTGTTTATCTTTTACAAGAACCAGTTCTTGATTTCATTGATCTTTTCTTTCATCTTTTTAGTCTCTATTTCACTTCTAGTGTAACTTTGATATTTCTTTTTCTCTTTTTCTTTTTAAATGTTTTTATTTATTTTGAGAGAGACAGAGACAGAATGTGGGTGGGGGAGGGGCAGAGAGAGAGGGAAGCACAGAGTCCCAAGCAGTCTCAGGCTCTGAGCGTCAGCACAGAGCCGGACGCGGGGCTCCAACTCACAAGCTGTGAGATCATGACCTGAACCGAAATTGGACGCTCAACTGACTGAGCCATCCAGGCGCGCCTCTTTTTCTTTTTACTGACTTGGGGTTTTCTTTTTCTTTTTCTCATTACTTCAAGTATACATTTAGATTGACATTTTTTCTTGTTTCTTGAGGTAGGCATTTATTGCTATGAACTTCCCTCTTAAAGTTGCTCTTGCTGCATCCCATAAATGTTGGTCTATTACATTTCCATTTGTCTTAAGGGTTTTTTTTTTTTTTAATTTTCTTTGAGCCCCTCCCCTTTGTGATTCAGTGGCATGTTTAATCTGCACATATTTGTAGATTCTTCAGTTTTCTTCATGTAATTAATTTATAGTTTCAAATCACTGTGGTCAGAAAAGATTCTTTTTACCATTTTAGGTCCTCTTCAATTTACTGAGACTTGGTTTGTGGTCTAACACAGGATCTATTTTCAAAAAGATTTTATGTGCACTTGAGAAGAATGTGCATTCTGTTGCTTTTGGATGGAGTGTTCTGTATCTAAATGTGAAGTCTATCTGATCTAACATGTCATTTAAGGCTGATGTTTCCTTACACATTTTTTTCTCTGAATGATCTATCCACTGATGTAACTGAAGTGTTAAAGTCTCCTACTATTAGTGTATTGCTATCTATTTTTTCCCCTTTAGGTCTCTTAATATTTATCTATATATTTAGGTGCCATATACAATAATGACAATAGGTAATCCTATCTTAATAATCAATTTTAGGTTCAGGAGAATGAAATCTGTCTCTGGGTGAATGACAGGAAAGAGAGACAATTTATTCATCAGGGATTTGTGAATGAGCACTTACTATATTTCAGGCAATAGTATGAACAAGGATAGTTAAGGTTTCAATGCTAATTCAACAGGGAGAACAAAAGATTCTTTAAACAGGGACCTAGGGTTGATGGACTCAAAAACTTCCTAGTAACCAGTAAAGCAGATACTCCCACGGGTATCAGTGCTGATGTTCAGAGTATTAGGCCACACCACCTTATTACAATGTTGCTGGACTATGATTTCTATTCTTTCATCATTTTTTGAATTCTTAATTTCTTGTAGAGAAAGTACTATAAACTATTATACATCTTTATCTTACACTTTCAACCATGTTTTTTTTCTGTGTTTTGTTTTTGTTTTTGTTTTTTTAATGTGTACTTCATAGCTCCTTGGAAATAATATAAGAAAAGAAAACAACAAATTCTGGATATAGAGTTAAACCATCTGGATAAAGCCACAGTTCTGAAATTTACTATTTGGTTTTGAAGAAGGCTTTGAGACTTTCTGAACTTCCATTTTCTTCACTATAAAATGGATATAATAATTCCCACCTCCTACATGTTTTCTAAGAATTGAATGTGCCAATACAAGTGGTAATTTATCATAAAATCAAGTTATCAGTGTTTTTTTTTTTAAAGTGGCAATTCAAACTTTTCTCCCAAATGAAATTTCTAGTGGAAACTCACTAACAAAAACAGTAATATTCAAATGCATTTTTATCAAGTATTTCCTGAGCTAAAGCATGTAATAGTTTTTATTAAAAGTTTGTTGACGAGAACATTTATATTTCAGGTTCCAATTTGCTATATATTTGTTGCATAGAATCAAGAACATTAGGAGTCCCACAATGAAGAAGTTGCAAATGACATCTCAAAAAAAACAATTCCTAATTAAAACATTTACCACATTTTTTGTACAATTAATTTAAAAAGTTACAGATGGCACATAGTAAAATTTTTAAACAATAACCATGTTGTAAAGGAGAATGCAATCGAATAAAACTAAAAGGAAATTAATCTTTACTGCCACCCAGAATTGAGGATCTTTTACATACAGAATCTTACACACAGATCTTTTACATACAGAATAACTCTGGTAACAGTTTTCTGTATGAATCATCCAGAAATAGTCGCTGAATTTGAAGTATAGTAACCAGACATTGTTTAATTGTTTGATTGTTTGCAATATCATATGCTGTTAAACTAAGTTGATCTAGAAGCGTTAAAGAGAAATAAATATTATGTGAAAATTTAATCAATTGCTCTCAATTCTTAAAATATCAAAATGATATAATACACAATATTTATTTAAAATTTTTAAATGTTAAAATGATCCAATGATATCACAATACAGTGATACTGAAATCAACAATTGGATGCTTAACCAACTGAGCCACCCAGGTTCCCTATTCACATAACTTTTAAACATAAGAATTGAAGTGTTGGGATTTTGAGCATCTATGGATATGATAATTTAAAAGAAAACTTAGAGGGGTCCCTGAGGGGCTCAGTCAATTGAGCAACTGACTCCTGATTTTGGCTCAGGTGATGATGTCAGGGTCATGAGACAGAGCCCCACCTATGTGCTGGGCTTGGAGCCTGCTTAAGATACTCTCTCTCTGTCTCTCTCTCTCTCTCTCTCTCTCTTCCTCTCCCTCTCTCTCCCCCTCTCTTTCCCCTACCCCCAACCCCACTCCTGTGTGTGCTTAATAATGATGATAATAATAATTATTATTATTATTATTATATTATAGTAAAGGAAAACTTTAAAAAATACTGTCAAAAAATCTGGAATTTCAGACAGCTGTAATTGACAATTGGTGCAGTCTGGCTTTATTTAAGTGATTCAAGATTCAGTAATTACAAAAATGAAAAACATGTCTATAAATACATAAATTACTGTGAGAATGAATAAATCCTAGCTACTAATGCAGTATTCATTGTTTGGTAGATCGATCAGAATGGAGGTTAACCCCAAAGACCTTGTGTGTGGGCCCTCCTTCCTTGCATGTATACTTAACTCAACATCTTGCATCGGCTGACAGATGGAAACTTCCAGAAAAAGGCCCTGAAACATCATTCTGTGTATGTAAATTGATACTTCCTTGTTCCTAGACCACCTAGATCCTTCCAGAGGACCACCCCACAGCTGGAGCTAATGCCTTCCTTATATTGATTCCACTGTGACACGCAATTAGTATGCATACATGCATTAGTATGAAAAGTCTACATATCTCAGAGTACAAAAAATTAGGTAACAAATAACATGTTGGAACTGTACTTTTGAATTAAAAACTGTTATTTTCCTCCTTCTTATCCATGTATTGGCAATACTCAATAATTAGCACCACAAAGTATACTGTTTCAAGAATCTGAACTTAGAAATCAACTGAATCCCAATACCTAGTTCAGAACATATGAAATAAAAAGTTTGCTGTATGTATATGTGTATATGTATACATAGGCAATTTTCAAATTACTGAATTTTTTATCAGGCTATACATTTTAGATGCCCAGAGTGCTTCCATGCATTGTTTAGATTCTCACTTAATAAGATATGATTGGAGAAAGTAGTGGTGCATAGTGAGCTTGCTCACCAAAAATCAGAAACAAAAGTAAACTAGAATAAATCAAATGGTGAAATAACTTACATAAAACCTTGGTTTGTGAATATAATTTGTTCCGGAAACATGCTTGTAATCCAAAGCACTCATATATCAAACTGAGTTTCGAGAACCTTTGGTTCAGTTGTGATCATGTGACATTCAGCCTCACATACTACTCGTGTTGCAAGACATCGCTCCGTTATCAAGTTAAAATTTATGAGATGTTTGCTAAAATAAATAATCCTAATAAATTTTTTTAAAAAAAAGAAATGCTGGCTTCTTTTGCAGAACACTCACAGCACAAATTACTCACAAACCGAGGTTTTACTGTGTATGCATTAATTCACACAAATCCTAACTCAAAGTGATAAAAAACCATTTGAGTCTCTAATAATACAACTGAATCTCCAGTGGAATTTAGGTCAGTCCAGACAAATCTGTGAGCTCGGCACGAGCAATGTATCGACCATTAAACTTCTTTGCCTAATGTTAACTATTTCTTGCTTTCTTGGAAGCACTTTTGTTTTATGATGCTCAGACACATATCTAACTTTTTAAATACTGACTACTTGACTTAGAGGCAAAGGAGGTAGAAGAGAAAGAGAGCTAGGCAGAGCAAAAAAGAGAGTGAGAGCATCGACGGAGATACGAAAACAGCAATAGAGATTAGACACCATGTGACATCATTTGAGCAAGGGATCTTGTCACCCTTCCAATTTCGTGAACCAGAGAGGTCTCACTTTTCATCAGCCAGCAAGTGAGGGTTCTCTTACTTGTGTTTAGAAGAGTCTGAGAGTCACTGAGGGGTTTTAACCAAGAACAGAATCAGATCTCTATTTAGAATGACAAGTTCTACAGCAGGGAGGAAGATGGATTGAAGATAGGGAGGAGGTTTTTTACAACCATCACAGTGAGCAAAACTATTGGCTCAACGAAGACATTGGTTCTGAGGAGGTAAAAGTGACAGAGTTTAATGATTCATCATTTAGGGGATCAGAGGAGAAGTAGAAGAAGAAATATTAAATAACCCTCAGGATCTTGCCTTGAGAGTTCGGTTTATAACACCATTTGAAAAGATGATGAGTAAAGGAAGGATAATAGCTTTGAGGAGGGCTAATGATAGTTTATTGCCAGGAAATGTTGACTATCTGTAGACTAGTCAAGGGAAAGTGCAATAGAGAGGTGAGGTAAATATCCAGAGCCCAGGAAAGAAAATTCTGCAGAACATAAAGTATATTAAGATGACACCAAATGGTAATATATGCTGCAGAATGAAACTCAAGGGCATCAGAAACCAACACCAAAATGGAACTGAATCATGACGACTGATGACATGAAAATACACCTATGATATTAAATGAAAAAAGTATTACATCTCAGCTATGATAACAATGCAAACATTTATGTATGGAATATATCTGAACGACAACACATAAAGAAAATGTTAATTGCTGAGTATCTGAGTTCTTCTTTTTTTAGAACTTTTGTTCCTTCTCCTGCTATATTGTTGTCTTTTTTGTTAAAGTAGCATGCACAAAAACATTCAATAAAAGTGACTCCCCAGGCAATCATTACCATGTAAATAACCACATGAAACCTATTAGCATCTATGAAGTTATTTCTATTATATTCAGACACATGACCTCTTAGTTATTCCTTCCAGATTGTGAGCCCTAATTATTTAAGTGTATCTTTATAGAAACCTTGCCAATCCTTTGATCAGTCTAATTGGGTCTTTAAAAACTTTCTTCTCCATTATAACAGTATTGAAGTATAACAGCCAGTTATCATACAACCCATGTTTGGTGCTCAGAAGCCTCGGTCCCCCAAGTCTTGTATCTAGGTAATAGCAAAACCTGCCACTAACCACTGTTCATTAAATGTTGGCTTAATAGATAAATAAGCACTTAATTTCTTTTTTTAAATTTTTTTAATGTTTATTTATTTTTGAAAGAGAGAGCACGAGTGAGGTGGGGGCAGAGAGAGAGGGAGACACAGAATCAGAAGCAGGTTCCAGGCTCTGAGCTGTCAGCACAGAGCCCGATGTGGGGCTCGAACTCATGAACTGCGAGATCATGACCTGAGCCAAAGCCGGACTCCCAATCAACTGAGCCACCCAGGTACCTCTATAAGCACTTAATTTCTAATAGAAATCCTCATTATGACAGCTCATCAAAGTCTTTTGTATGTCATTGTCTTATATTGGTCTAATGCTGTCAGAAAATTATCCAGAATTTTATCATTGTTTTGGGGTTTTGTTTTTGTTTTTGTTTTTTTACTGTATGTCAGAGATTGGCAAATTATGCATTTTTGTAAATTAAGTTTTATTACAAAACTGCCACACTCATCATGCAGTCTTAGTGCTTACTTTTTCAGTAAAATGGCAAGACTGAGTAGTTTCAACAGAAAACATATGGCCCACAAAGCTTGAAATATTTACTCTCTGGCCCTTTTCAGAATGTTTACCAATTTCAGATATATAACATAAATGATATCTAGAGTTTATCATTTTTGTGTTTAATGACTATATATATAAAATCTTTGTCCGAAGAAACATTTTCTCTTCTTTCTGTTCATAACTTCATGAATACTCCATAGTATTACCCTATTTATAACCCAAACGAAGTTGCATCATTCTCAAATTAAAAAAAAAAAAATGACTGGGGTGCCTGGGTGGCACAGTCGGTTAAGCATCTGACTCTTGATCTCGGCCCAGGTCCTGATCTCACAGTTCATGAGTTCAAGCCCCACATCAGGCTCTGTGCTGATGGTGCAGAGCCTGCTTGAGATTCTGTCTCTCCCTGTCTCTGCCCCTCCCCTGCTTGTTCTTTCTCTCAAAATAAATAAACTTAAAAAAATTATAAGAAATGAAAAATAAAAAAATAAATGGCTGAATAACTCTTTTACAGGTCACTGATAGAAATTGTGGATAAATGTCAGTAAGGCGGCAATTCTCAAGGGCTTTACCAGGATTAGTTCAGTTTCTACTGAAAACGAGTAATTGTGTAACTTTGTAATTTATACAGAGTGCTGATCACTTATTACCTCACTTGTCACAAAATTCCCATGATTGAAAATTTATTATTACTACCTCAAAAAGAGGTAATACAAGGTAATTGTCCCATTAACATTACTTCCCCGAGAATACACAGCCAGAGAATTATGAATTACCCCTAACTTTAATTAAATCAACAGACTTCTCATATCTCAAAACTGTCCCATTACCATATTATCTCAACAGTAAAGTAAACATTGGGTAAGAAGTGTGTCAAAAGCTTTTTCATTGACAAAATCAGGTAAATACATTGGGTTATCTCTTCCCCATGTAACACCCAATAAGGGTAGAACAGTCTCTACATTTTTTTTTCCCTGAGGGTGAACATTGTACTTTTTGTATAAATGTGAAAAAATCTTATCTGCTAATAATACTCTACATTTCAAACAAAAGAAGCAAATAATGTGCGTGTATATTCTGCAGGTGTTCTACATATGACACTGTTTGTTTGTGTGATCCGTCCCAGCCAAGTCACACAATAGTGGACAATGGTGAGTCCAGACTGCGACTCCTAGCTGGTGAGTGCCAGCTATTAATAATAGCAGTAAGTCCGCTGTTGATGGATTATATCAAATGAAAAGCCGAAAGCCAGAGTA
This sequence comes from Herpailurus yagouaroundi, assembly GCF_014898765.1. NCBI lineage: Eukaryota > Metazoa > Chordata > Mammalia > Carnivora > Felidae > Herpailurus > Herpailurus yagouaroundi. The sequence continues at coordinate 71,649,474 of NW_024412391.1, forward strand.
AGTTCGTTTCAGAGTAATAAACACCGAGGCAAATTCAACATTAGGTTACTTCTTTGACTCAATCCATACCAGAATGGGAGGGAAATATAATTATGCTAGCAGCAACAAATGCTGTTAGCCAGTTTAGCCCCCACCTGCAAATTTCCAGAAGTCCATCCACCTCAGCTGTCCCCCAGATGAATCAAAGGGTTATAAGTGCTCTGAAACACAGATCTCTCAGCTTCCCTATGAGGTTTACTTTCCTTCACCTCCTGTTCCTGTTGCTGCTTCATGGCCTGAAGTGCCCGCCTCCCCCAAACAAGATGCCTTCTGTTAGTTCTCCAACTGGACTTAGATTAGTGTCACTAAATGATCAAGACATCACCATCCTTTCTCAGGCCGAGTCCTCAACCAGATGGCCATTTTATGATACAGTTTTCAATGAACTCCAACACACGCACACGTTGACTGAGACAATACTCTCTACCTCTTTTACACTGCATTGGGTTCGAAGATTCTAAGGCAACACTGCCTATGCCCTACAGGTCTAATTGTGTATGTGCATGTGTGCGTGTATACACGCATGCATGTGTTTGTGATCCATCTCGTTTTTTCTTTCACTTCTTATCCCCAGAGTTTTCTACCAAACTTAGTGTCAAAGACAGTCTAAGCCTCAGTAATTATACCCTGTTCTACTCACAAATTTCTCTTCTCCTTGATCTTCCAAGTTTTATTCTGTGTAATTCCTTCTTAGGATCAGTTCTGTACCAAAAATTTCCTTTGATCTTCATACCCATGGGCCTCTGGTAAGCCCATGTAATGAGCCAGCCTTCCTTTTAATCTGCTAGCCCAAGTCTGATTTTTGCAGCGAATACAAACTTTGACTAACGTCAAGTCCTCCACTTGTTTTCTTGTAGATTAAGAATATCTCGCTTACATTTCATCTCCCGTGACCGTTCTTTTCTTTGATTTTTATACTAATTCAAATTTGGAACATAACTCTTTTTTTCCTTAATTCCTTACAGAAACCACCAAAACATTCTTGGATGTATCACTTTCCTAAGATTTTGGGTGTTCTCACAAGTCGGTTGACCACTGTGTGCCTTGGAAACTCTGTTCCCACCATCCTTTGCTGACTCTAGCCTCTCTCTCTGTGCCTCAGTCCTATTTTTAAACTTTCTCATCTTATCTCTCTGATTTTCCATTTCTCAGGAAATTTTACCTTCGGGTGCTGTTGAAAACACATTTAGCATCGTATTTTCACATAGGGCTGTTTATATATTCCATTCTTCAGCTTCAGCTTTTGGATTGATATAAAAGATGACTGCTTTGTTTTTAGAGCACAGAAAGAATTAGGAAAGGCTCTTAAATTCCTGTGTTTGCTTTTGTTCTTCCCCTTCCAGTTTCTGTAAGCATAAGGAAAGGGTATAGGTGTCAGTTCGCGTAAATACCCACGAAGGTATCTATGTTATCCCTTTTGAAGGTAGAAGTAACTCCAGACTTCTTTGAAGTAATATTTTTACTTTTTCCCTCTCTCTGAGAGGGCTTATCTTCCTTTTTGAGAGAAGGGACATCAAAACAATAGTTGGTGTGAAAATTCAAAAATTGTCTTTATCTCCTATCTGCAAAATTCAAACTACAAATCTAATTTATTTGTAAGAAATAGGGTTAACAAAAGAGTAGTCTTCTATTCTATGCAAGTCATAGCCTCAGTTTCTGGCTATTTCCACTTAGGATTCTCAATAACTTTTGAACGTCTGTAAAACACTCCATTCACGCTGTCGGCACACTAGCTCTTATTAGTGCACATCTTTAATCTCACGATGAAAACCAAAGTCTGAAATTTGAATTCACGGGCTTTCTACCCAAGCTTTGCTTTTCGACTTCTCTAAATGTCTAATTTGCCTCCTGCGGCTGAAAATGACGTTTGCTAACAATGAGTATTTTGCAGGCAATAATCAAGGGTAAATATATGGAAGGGAGGAAACATTTGCGACTAAAATACAGGTATGATTCCAGTCTTTTGGAGATCAAAAACGAGTACTGAACACCTTGCATTTTTCTTTTTGTAAAGTGCTACTTCCTGCTTTTCTTCTTTGTTTTGCACTCATCTTTCCCTTTTTGATAAATTGATGTTTGTTACATGTTAAAATAGATGTTTGTTAGATGGCGCATCTTTCTGAGCATCACGTGAAAAAATAAAATCTGTGTGTGTTCGGCTTAGAAACAAAAGACGATGCGTGAGAAAAAGCTTTCTTACCCTTGAACCTACTTAAGAAAGCCAGAATCTTCCTCCAAAGCACTGAGTGGGATAAAAAAGTTAAAGCCTAATAATAAACTCTACTAATTGGGGATTCACAGCGGATTCTGAACCCTTTCGTGGACGGTGGAGCCCTTTAAATTTTTTTTTTATTTGATTCTAAGAAGTTTGTTCGACATTAGAGTAAACCTCTTTGGACCAACTAAAGCAACCTCAGTTGCATTTCAGAGAGTTCAACTTTGGGGAAACTTAAAATGCTTTAAACACATGGTTGGGTTGGTTGGTTACAAAAACCACTTTTACATGGGGTTCCCTCAGTGTCATTCTCTGGGTAATATGGTTCACAGGAGCCACATACTAAGTAAATTCTGTCTGCTCTTTCTTCCTTTCTGTAGATTTTAATTTCTTTCTGGGGAGATAAAAAACCTGTTCCATATGTCTGGATAATGCTGCTTTAGAGGCATTCACATAGAGATAATAGGCATAGATTCTTGGCATCCTCAGTAGTCCTCAGTCACTTTTATAACTCTCAGTAACTTTTAAACATCTGTACAACACCCATTCCCACTGTTTCCAGGCCCCACATTAGCTCTCATTTGTCCGCAGCTTTCATCTCAAGATTCAAACAATAATGTGATTGAAATTTGATTTCAAAGACATTCTTCCCTGCTTTGCTTTGTCCTGGTCCTCGCAGTCTGTCCCGGGTACAAAGCACAATAATTAAAGACAAAGTTCCCCAGGATAGTTACAGTGTGTTGATGAAAATAAGAAACAAATGGAGTGGTTTTAGTCTCGTGGAGAATGTACATTTCAGTAGAGGAAAAAAACCTAACCCATTGATAACCGACTTTGCTAAAAATAAACTGGACCCATTCTTACTGTGTGATGTTGCAGAAATGAAATAAAGACATTTCCTATCTTTTCATGTCAACTCTTGTTCAAATTTCCATGTCCTCACATGGGAAGATTACCCCTGAAAACAGAGGAGCCTAAGCAAAAGAAAAGGCAAAAGCTAAGGTAACCCTAATTATCACCTTTAAATAAAATTTCCACAAATAGGTTATAAGTTTTGTAAGAACAAAGCCACTGTCGTGGCTTCCATTCACTGGAACATTCATTGCCATGTTTCCAACATTCAATGGTGACTGACTTATAGAAAAATAAGAATAATCACTTCTTTGGGTGATAGTGTCAGTCACAGTTATACAAAGTACATACATATCCATTTGTCGAGTGGTAATCCTCAAAATGATATTGGGTCATAAGTTCTTTCATCATGCACACTTTTCAAATGAGGAAACTGACACTGATAGAAGTAATTTACCCAATATTTTCCATCTACTACATTGCAGTCCATTTCATTTCCTTCTGATTATCAAATTCAGCTCCATCTAACCGTGTACCAAATGTTCTCATCTGTAAGTCTCCAACACAGAGACAGTGAGAGAGCGATGAGGTGAATTGAGATAGTAAAAGGCCAAAATATAAGCAAATAAACAAAACCAGAATGTGTTGACCGAGTAGTCATGGGAGTTTTATTACGGGAGAAGAAAGATTAAAGGGGGATGTCCTGGTTTTTGACTTGGTTTGTTGATTAGGTGGTGATCCCTCTCAACGAGGGAATGTAAAGGAAGGACAGTATTTTAGAGAGAAGGAAAAAGGATGGTAGGGGTGGCAGAGACAATTCAATATTCAATATCTGGGGTTTAATTTTCCTTTTAAGCATCCAAGAAGAGACACCATTAGGCATGAAGAGGTGTGGTCTGGGAATCACTGTAGGAGTATGGTCTGGTGAGACAGATTTTTGCATCATTTGCATATGCAGTTGATTCTTGTTGTTCCTGGTACTTAGGTTCTAGACCATTACCAACAACACTGATTTAGCAAATTCCGAGCCACTGCTCTCAGGAAATAAAGAGCTAGACTCCTATTTTAGTCAACCCATGAATACATAACCTTGTTTGTGCATCTGTGTTTACAGACACCTAAGTCAATATTTATTTCTTATAAATTATTAGCTATGTAAAATACTAGCCAAGAAAGGTCTAACACACTTTCCTGACTCTGGGTCATGTTACCATATTTCTTTGGCTTTCGGCCTCAAAACAATACTGTCTACTATGCCTTTTTTTTTTAACTGGTTTTCTTTCAATGGTTAATTTTATGTGTCAAGTTGGATGAGCCATGATGCCCAGCGCCCAGATATTAGGTCAAATACTATTATGTAGGTTTTTAGGCATGTGTTTTTTAAGTGACATTAAAACTTAAATAGCTGAACTCTGAGTAAAGAAGATTACTCTCCGTAATGTGGACCAGTTTCATCCATCAGCTGAAGACCTTAGTAAAACAAGACTGACCTCTCCCCCAACTCAAAGTATTCTACTAGCAGTTTATTATTGGACTAGAATGGCAATTCTTCAGGGTCTCCAGCTTCTCAATTGTGCCATCAGATTTTGACTCACCAAGCCTCCAAAATCACAGAAGTCAATTCCTTAAAATAAATCTATATATGTACACACCCTATTGATTCTATTACTCCAAAGAGTTTTCATCTTATGAATCCAGATTTAGCCACTTCCCATCATTTTCTCTCCTATTACAGATTTTACTTCAGCACTTTTCAGAGCTCCCTCACACACAGTCTGGTGAATTTCCTCTTACTTGTCCAAGCGGTACCATATTATTGATTCATTACCATTGAAGTCATAGCCAATAGGACTAGAACTCATGATGAACAAATCTTACCTACCACATGTGTTTTCTCCATAAAGCACATCGCAGACTTCTTGCGCTAAGAACATGAGATAACTCATCACCACTATTCTTGCTGACCGTTTTAAGCAGCAAAATCACCAACAAAAAGCACACCAAAAAAAAATGTGGAAAATGTGGCACTTAGACGCTGAAAAGGATACCTGTTTACAGTAGGAAAGCTGAAGAAAGAAGTCAGACTATCACCTTTTTCAATCTCATGTAGAAACATGTACATCAGGAATTCCTCTCAAGTATTTCACACTCTACACATGTTGTGAATGACAGGGAAAGCATCAAGTATGGATTGGGCATCAGAGGTAACTTTTAGCGCGTAGGTCAGTTTGCAAATGCCAAATCCACAAATGCTGAAGTCCAACTATATGCAAGGTTTTTAACTTATACCTTTCCTTATTAGCTCATTATACACAATGATTTTAGAGGTCTTTTGATAAAGCATATTAAAAAGTTAGAAACCATATAAACACATAATGGGCAAAAGAATTACACTCAAGGAGAAACCAGAATACATTCACACCACAAGGACTTCATGGTGTTATTAAAACCAGGTCCCCCATTTGGCACTGAGTTTCTGGATGTGAAAACTCAGATGATTCAAGGGTGAAGCACATTATGAGAAATACGGACATTGAAGAGACATATCAAGAGAGCATTCATACGAAGCCAGTTGCATCAGAAGCGAGCTTTTCACTTCCTTACTGGTTACCACTGTCCTGACCAATGCAAGATATAGGCTTGGTATAAAATTTTCTCAAGCAAATACATACATGATATTAGAAATTTTGCAAATGAATACTTCCTCTTAGTGCCAAGAGGACACTTAGCAACTCAATTATCTATCAAATTTGCTGTCTTAGTAACTGAATGTAGTGAAAACTGTGCTATAGACTGTATTATTTCATCCTACCAAAATACAAATCACAAAATAGTGCAGAAATCGTATCCATGCACTAGGTTTTGGTGTCTAGACCTAACAGTAAGATATTCCAAGTATAGGAAGTAAAGAAGCGTGAGCTAAAATTAGTGGCTGCTGGAGGAGACATACCTCTGTTCTTGAGAGCTCATTGGGTGGTGCACATCTCTTCCCAACACAGTGACAGGTGCTGCGCTAATATTCTACAGCTGGCAATGTTGGGAGTCTACACCATAGATATCGGCAATGATCAGGAATGTTTCACCCCCCAAAACTCAGTCGTTAAACATTCACCATCATAACTCTCACTAAAACTTACAGTTGAATACCTTGTCTGTTTCCTATAGAATATATTCTATTTTTTTTACTAATAATTATTGATTTATACTTTATATTATCATCTTTTAACACATACTATAGTTGTAGACCTAAGGAGACGCAAAGAACTCAAGGCCACTGACATCCTCTGTTGTTAGCTATTTTAGATTCAGGCTTCTACTTTCAAAATACAACTTTCTTTCTTCTATATAGAGTGTTGAAACACGTCAACAACTTCGGGGCCCTGAATTGTTAGTAGCTTTATTAAATGCTGACAGATGGAAAAAGTCCTTATTCTGTTTTAACTATGAACTGACCTAATTGTTATCCCCTACAACATTCATTACCTTCTTGAGCAGGACTGACACCATAAAACATCAATGAGCTAGGCCTACTCCTAAAAGATACAAAAGAAAAAGACAAGTCTAAAACGTAACGGTACATATGCTGTCCTTCACTCTATTTAAATTTCATCCTATTATTAATTCCTGTCTAATAAAAAAAAAAGTTACTTTAAAGGAACATTTCCTATTTATTTTCTTAATTTCCATAATCAGAGCATTATCCAACCAATATGGTCTTTTCTTTAGTATTCTCCTAATTTTATAATTTTATATTTTCTTACCCTTGACAGTCTTTGCTTTCTTCTTAAAAATGTAAAAACTTCTTTTTCGAAAAATATAGTTGAAATATTGTAAACATGTCATGTTTTCCAAGAAGTGACACTAAGTGACATCAGATGTATTTTATCTTCTTTAATAGATGTGTCTCTTACATTTTTATTTAAATCCAATCCCGGGGCACCTGGGTGGCGCAGTCGGTTAAGCGTCCAACTTCAGCCAGGTCACGATCTCTCGGTCCGTGAGTTCGAGCCCCGCGTCAGGCTCTGGGCTGATGGCTCAGAGCCTGGAGCCTGTTTCCGATTCTGTGTCTCCCTCTCTCTCTGCTCCTCCCCCGTTCATGCTCTGTCTCTCTCTGTCCCAAAAATAAATAAACGTTGAAAAAAAAATTTTTTTTTAAATAAAAAAAAAAAATAAATCCAATCCCATTCTTACAGTAACACATGATTTTAGGAGTTTTACCCTCATTTCTTTTGGACAACATTTGGCAACAAATTGTAACTTCTCTCTTTCTCTGGAATTTCTTGTCAATAAGTTACTGATCTGTAATGTCTGTTTAAATTAACACAAGTAATTAGGAGTTAAGAAGTTGACCCCTAAGATTAAAACATTCTGAATGTAAAGAGTGACAATATCAAGTAGTGACCAGGCCATTGCAAATTTTTATTGTTACATTTGTGTTCTCAAGTTACATTATGTAAGAATATTTTCTCCAAATTAGAGAACTATTTGGAGTTTAAACCTGACTATTATTTATTGCTGGCCCTAATGTGTTCAGACGCCACCATGAGGTGCCCAATATAGCTGGTGACAGTGATTCTCTGTGTCTTTTATTCTCAAATGTGTCAGTAGAGGCAGGAAAGTGCCAGGAAAGATTTAAGTCTGGAGATAAGATTTCTACCTAGCTACTAGTTCCTTTCTGGCTTCAATGACCTGACTATAACTTCTTTCCTCCCCTATAAAATGAAGAAATTAACTCAATGAGTCCTAAACTTCCTTTTTTGGCTCCTCTGGTTCCACATTTTGAAATCTAAAAAAAAAAGGGGGGGGGCATATAGCAGTCATACATGGCTCTTCTTTCCAGCTCTTTTTATTCTCAATATGAAAAAGTGTGTATGTGTGTGGGTTTAAGTTATGGAAAAGGAAACTATTTCAAACCAAGTATCAAAGTGTGATTTTCCTCCAAGTAGGTGCAATACAATGTTTTTAAGAATGTACATAAATACTTTGGAAGTTGGCTATGGCTCATGGCAAAATGAAAAAGCAGTCCTACTCTTTAAAACAGGTTTTTTTTCTTTTCTAATGCAAACCCAAAAAAGCCCAGTCTTGTAAGATAAGTGGCACCACAGGATGAATGAGATTATTCTAGATAAGACCCTATATAGCTTCCATTCAAACAGGGAAAGAACATCTCCTAATTTATTTTAATATTTTTTCATGCATATTTGAAATTTCTAAAATAGTTGCTTCAACCAAATGATTTTTATTTAAATAGGAGAGAACATTTAGTTTTTACATGATTTGATTTTCCATACCTCACCACTTCTTATCAATTAATTCTATTCTCTATATGCCCAGAAAGAAATAGAACCTTCCTACCAGACTTTGGCCTCCATCATGATTTCCATTGAGCCCACCCATGATCAGAGACTGAGAGCCTCCCTTTTGCAGCGGCCACTCTTCAAGAAGTATTTAGGGTGGTTAGCACACTGGTCCTGCTACACCTTGAGCAGAAGCCAAGAGCGAAGGACGCTTCATCACTTTCCTAGTGTGATGCCATTTTCTCATTCTGCATCCCAACAATTATCCAGGCACCAACAGAAATTCCAGTTATCTCTTTCTCTTTTCAAGGTAACTGATTTACTTAGCACACACTTACTGACCTATCCATTTTCTTCCATCTCAGACTCCAAGAGAATCTTATTTTGAGTTAAATAATATCCATATTAATAAATGTCTTAGCAAATCCTTTTGCCGTACCCAACAACTCCACAACAAAAGCCAAGAAAGAGTGGGGGAGGAAAGGGAGAGAAAATTTAAAGGCATAAGTTGGAAATAACACTGGATTGTGGATCTGAGTAACCATACACCTGTAACCTACTCTTCCACATCTCCTTGTTTCTCTGGAATAAAGATTTTAAGAAAACTTGTCTTTATACATGTTTATCACAATGCTGAAGCATATGGTCTTTTTACAATGACTTTCGCCAGTTCCCTTACCAGAAAATCACAATGAAATTTCACATTAAGATCTCAAAAGAATACAAGATTCCTCCTTTGTATGACAGAAATTGAGGCCAAGAAAAGAATATACACTTAAATATATCAACATTATGTATAGCAATTTTGAAAGACTGAAGAATTACAGGCATAATTTGTCCTGGTCCGAACAAACAAAATTAACAACAACAGGTTATACGAAACCTAAATTCATTAATTTCAAGCCACTCAGGTCTGGCTGGCAAACTTTATAAACTGATGCAACTTTTATATGAAAACTTGCGCTATAATCTGGCTCAGAAAATCATGGTGCTCTACTAACAGCTGGACTTGTTAATGTTTGAGAAGGAGTAACCACTGGAGTGGTTTTGTAACACAAATTGATCAATTATTAAATAATGATATAAACTGATATCAGCTAGGCATTGTTACTTTAAGTGTTTGTAAGTGTTCATTTATCTTTGAGAGAGAGAGAGGGAGGGAGAGGGGCAGAGAGAGAGAGACAGAAACAGAAAATCAGGAGTGGGCTTTGCGCTGACAGCAGAGAGCCTGACGTGAGGATCAGACTCACGAACCGTGTGATCATGATCTGAGCCAAGACCGGATGCCTAACCCACTGAGCCACTCAGGTGCCCTATGCATTGTTGTTTTTTTTTTGTTTTTTGTTTTTGTTTTTTTATCCAGCTCTCTCTTTTTTAATTACCTCTTTTTTAATATTACCACTTTGTTAGCTTGATAATTTGCTAAGTTACACTGCATTTTTAGAAATGTAATTATAAAGATTGGTAAGAGATTACTAAACCTATTTTTAAGAAATCGGGCAAGACAGTAATGGTCTCATTCTTGATTTCCTGATATAAGAAATAAAACATGGACCTTAACAATCTCTAAGATCTCCTTCAGCTGTAAAATTCTCTGAATCTTCTGCTATACACATAATCCCAATTTCCTCTACATTTCTTAATAAGCCTTGAAGTTGTGCAGTAAACCGCTGGATTTCATTCAAAACAGGAAACTACAGTGAAATGATTCACAGTGTCTCTAATCACCGCAGATATACTTATGTATCACTGAAATTAAAAGCTACTTTTTATATTACTATGAAATACTCATCTTACTGTATTTATTTTACGATGAAATAATACAACTCTAAGACTGTCTGTAATTACACACCTGTTTCGATCCAGCTACATACCTGCTAAAACTGGCAATAATGTACCTGTACAGGGTACAGGAAAACAGTATTTCACTGAAATCTATTCCTCAGGAATAAAAGAGGTGCAACCCTTTAATCAAAAATAAGCATTGACTGCCAAATCTGGGCAAAATATTTTGCTGACTGCTCTAGCACACAGCATAAAATCTAAGCTACCAAGGACTTAAAAAGTGGAATAAACCTAGCATCTCTTCATTTCTTCCTTCCTTTTCACTCAACATTTCTTGATTCTTTATTATTTACTATTGTGCATGGAGCTTGCATTCCAGGGAGAGGTACGCAAAAGAACCCAACAACCAAAACTGAGTATATGACAAACGCTAGGCAAATAGGCCAAAATCTGTGATGTGACCAGTAGGTTCAAGATTGTTTCTTTTGAATGACTGGTTAAGCAAAGCCCTCCGGAAGAGGTATCATTTATGCTCAGATTTCCTTTCCTAAAGGAAATAGGCCTTTGAAGAAAGGAAAGGAACATATAAGAGAAACAAAAGTTCTCCAGTAGAATTAAAATTTTCTAGAGTTTGTAACATGTCTGAGAAACAGTTAGAGGACTCATGTTCTCATGAACAAGGTAGGCAGGAGACAGATTGGGTTGTGATTCCTAAATGTCAATATTTGGAATCTATTTTCAACACTTAATTAAAACCGCTGAGATATTTAAGGAGGTAAGTGCCATGACTTATATTGCAAGTATCACTCAGGTTTTTCTGTGGAGGATGTAATGATGGAAAGGAGTTTTGTGAGAAGGTTTGTTTAGTAAGCTAGAAAGAGAAGGTAAAATGATTTAATAATAATGATAATGATCAAACAACAATGATGCATTGACAGCTTTGGAGGTTGTTAATGGAGCTAAAGCACAGGGGCCAGGCTTGGTATAAATTTTGAAAGTCATTTTGATGATACTTGTTTGGATGTTGAGGTTGAGAAGAGAGAAGGAAAGATAAGGAGGCTAACTCCTGGAAGGTGGCTGAGCAAATAAAATATGTAGAAGATGAGGACTTTTAGTGAGACAAGGACCCAGGGAGGCCAGGTTTGGGGATTCTGTTTTAACCTTGACGGCTAGACATCTCTGTGAAGTCATTGAGAAGGCAGAAACACAATCCCGGAGTTCAGACAAATTAGCACAAGTTTCACTACCTAGATAAGTGAATTTAATGTCCTAAACACCATGTTAAAATACAACAAATAGAGAAAGTTAAAAAAAAAAAAAAAAGCTATGCTTTCTGTTTTCTATTCTCACTGCTTTTTAACTGTCTGACCCTTAAGAAGGAAGGAGGGAGGGAAATAGGTAGGGCTTAACTCTAAATGATGCCATGCATTTCAGAATGAAACTGCTCAGGTTTTGCAAATCTCCTGAGCCCCTTGACTTATTTGGAGCTAAAGGAAAGAAGCTTTTGTTTAATGTCTGAAGTGCTGGTATGTAGCAGATGATAGTCCATTTTATCTCTTTAATATTTGGGGAAGTTTTTCGATGCATTTATGGTTTTCAGCTTTATGGAGGAAGAAACCAGGACCAGAGAGATCACACGGTTTGTTGAAGAACATCCAGATAGAATTGGTAGAGTGCTTAGAGCTTGGCCCCATATTCTTCCCCTACTCCACCCCAGAATTTTGCCTGCTAGCTCTTTTATTTATTTACTTACTTTTGAGAGAAAAAGAAAGAGAGCAGGGGAAAGGGACCTGGGGGGGTGGGGGTGGGGGTAGGTGGGAAACAGAAAGAAAAAGAAAGAGAGAGGGAGAAAGAGGGAGAGACAGAGAGAGAAAGAATATTAAGCAGGCTCCATGACCAGTGCACAGCCCAATGTGTGGCTCAATCTTACAACCCCGGGATCATGACCTGAAGTGAGCTTAAGAGTTGGATGCTCAACAACTGAGCCACCCAGGCACCCTGAGTCTGCAAGCTTCTTCATACCAGCTGCCCACCATTTGAATTGAGACTTCTTTTCAGGAGACTACTTGAAAAACAAAGCAGTTTGTGATTTTGTCATTTGTTTCCACATTTGATTTCACTGAAAGAACGAAGAAACAGCAAGTTGCTTCATACAATTTTCTTCAACTGAATGTACCATTAGTTTAAAAATGAGTAGAAGAGATATTTTTACTTCAAGAAAAAAAAGCACTGACATGCATTTCATCACAAGACATTCTAATGAGCAGTAGAGCTGGTTTTGAGCATAAATATGTAATATCCTGGGGTTATAATTCGATATTCCTTACTGTTAAACACAGATGGACAATTTACCTTTACTCCTTCAAAAAAAAGAAAGGAAAGGAAACCATTCTCTGTCCTTGCAAAATATATATTTTTTGTTATGTTGGATAAATTAAATAATCAGCAAGTATTTTAGTGCCCACTTTGTGTCTAGTGAATCACATAATATACGTATGGTGCATGCTACGTAAATATTATTCTTTTCAAAGCATTTCTCCAATAAGGGCCGCAACTTGCTTCCAACTTTTTACAACTATTTTTTTAAGATAGATTGTCTGATAGAGTTGGTATGCCTTGCAAAACCAACTATTTTAAACAATGTATTTAAACAAAGTTTCCTGAATATTGGCTTGATGCAGTGTCTTATCTTACCTTAGCTAAAATCAGCGGAATGAGTCAAGGTTGCTGGTACTTACTCCTCAACTTTGGAGCCATATAAGGCTATTTCTATTAAAACATTTTATGAAAATATGCATGATCAGTTTATATACATTTATGTATTTGGAAGGATTTTGGTAACAGTTACTATCAATGGAAAATAGAACCTCAAGGAGTCTACGCCAAAAACTTTATTAAAATTTGGGGTACAAATATTAATGGAGAGTCAAAAGTTTTTCTTAGAGTCAGTTTTAGTAAAATAAGATTTTTCTGAAACTTGTCTTTGAGGGAAATGACCTTCAGGCGAAGTTACCCATAATCAGTTTGGGGCCAGTGGTTAAAACTGAATTGCATGGAACTCGGTAGATTTTTACACACAACCATAAATAACTATGATCAATTGATTTTCAAGCTTTTTTAGATCATGACAAACTTGAATCAATTCTTGAATTAAATCATTTGGTTATCTCTTTAGGGGCACACTGAACTTAACCTAGAAACCAATTTGCATTTGGATGAAATCTCCAATTTCTTAGACATACATGGGCACACTACATAATGATCCCTTCAATTCCCCCACACATTCTCACACACACATTTTTCTAGAGAGGAAATGTTATTCTTCTAGCTTACACACAGCTTTCCTCTATTTTATCTAACGCTACAAAAAATCCTTAAGTGTCATAGTTCTGACCCAAGAGTACCCAGAAAATTGCACAAACTCTGTTCTACTAAGAGTAAAGCTGATATAATCCCAAAATTTCCAGAATAATAAGCACTTAAAAAAATTGAACTTTGAATACTGGCCACATCTAGCTCCTATATTCATATTAAAATTTTATTCAGTAACTATCTATTAAGTGCTTTCTCTGTGCTGGGCTCCTGGAATAGGGATTAAATATACCCTGATTAACAAATTAGACTCATGCCTGTCTTCATAGAATTTAGACTAATGACAAAGGCAAAGGATTAAAAAGAAAATTATGTATACGGATATAGTGGAAAACTGTGATAAATGACAAGAGAATCCATCAAGTGTTATGCAAGCCAATAACAAAAAGGAAAATGTGCTATTTAAGACTGGCTAGTCAAAAAAGTCCTTTATGAGACAATGATACTTAAAGTAAGACTTCAGTGATAAAAACAATCTACACCTTCAAATATGTTTGCTGGGGAGAAGAGGTGGGTGGACAATCTTTCAGAAAGAGTTAATGCATAAGCAAAAAAACCCACCTACATTGCAGGGGGAGGGGAGAGTTTTGTGTTTTTAAGAAATTGAAAGGAGGTCAGTGTGGCCAGGGCCTAGTAATCAAGGTGACATATATATGACCCTTGGCAATTATTGGTAGAATCAGAAGACAACAGATATCATGAGAGCTCACTGGAGGACTTTCCGTAGGGCAGTGACATAACCCCGAATGCTGGTGTCACTTAGAGCGATCAGTTCCATTGAAATGATTCAATATGGTGTCCATTCTAGGTAGGAAAAGTTGTGAAAGATGAAGGGTGCTGGCGGACTGGTGTTCTGAGGACATATGGACCATGCAGACACTCAGCGATACACTCAGTGATTCACTCATGGGACTCACAGAACTTGTATTCACTGCAACACATTCAGCATACACAGCAGGACTGCACTAAAGGAAAAGGAAACCAGCAGAGTCTAGAGGTCTCCATGTATAACCTTCCTACACTCTCCCTCTGGAAAGAGGCCACACCAAGAGAGCCCTACCTTCAGCAGTGAAAGGCTTGTGTCTTTTCACTGAGCAATGTGTCTGCCTAGGAAACCTGTTTGAGATTCAGGGTGTAAGGTTTATATTGGAAGATGGTCACATAGGCACAACAATAAACCATAACTAATGATACTCCATACTCCCAGAAGCAAACAGGTGTCGAGTGCCCTAGTCCAATACAACAACCTTATTGGTCTATTAAACATGTCAAAGACCGAACTTCCAGACACCAGCCAAGGGCCAAACCTCCAAGTAGGGCTTCCAGATAAGGGCCTCAGGCCTGATGTGGTAAGTCTTCTCTGCATGGCTATAGCCGCTGACGTAGGAACGGGTCCAAAGCATCAGGAAGAAGGACATTTCAGAAGTGAGCAAGTTGATTCCCCAAAACCTGGAAGTGCCTTTTCCCACCAAAGTCTAGTCAGAGTTCAAATCTATTTCAAATTTTACCTGCTCTCCATAATCACCTCTCATTCTCTGCCTCCATTCTACCATTGAACTTCCTCTTCCGTCAAACTCCACAGCTGGTATTTGTTTCATTCTTCCGTCATCTGGTGCATTATCACGTGTTATACTTCTCAACAGTCCTAATTCATTTTTTGTCCTAGATTGTCAACCTTTACATGGAAAACATGAGTTTTGATGACGGCTTTGCAGTTCCCTCATTCTCTTTAAGAGCAAAGGCCAGGGAAGGAATTGTAGGATGAATGAGTACAAGAAATGAGATCAATGTACAACAAATGAGAGGAAATTTGCATTCCTTTTGCATTTTTATGTAGATTTCTGTTTAGAATACATCAATGCATAAATCTGCAAAAGAAACAAAACCATACTGATAGAAATCATTATTGTGGTCTGTATTACCCAAGATCACAGCGTATGCATAACATCTGTACACATTACCATTTTCATTTTTGCGATGTCTTCTATTTTTTTTCTTTCAAAAACATGTAGCTATTTCAACAATAAAAGAGTTAAATTTACTTCTGAAGGAAAAATAAATAACCATGTGGAGAAACATGTTTAATTGTGTAGTCAGTTTTGTTATTATTTTATCTCCTAGTAGCAATGTGAGCATATTTATTATTGTTTTAAACTTCACCAGCCACCCTAATGGTTTCCT
The DNA here is from genome assembly GCF_014898765.1 of Herpailurus yagouaroundi. Classification (NCBI taxonomy): domain Eukaryota; kingdom Metazoa; phylum Chordata; class Mammalia; order Carnivora; family Felidae; genus Herpailurus; species Herpailurus yagouaroundi. The sequence goes on from NW_024412391.1 coordinate 71,665,215, forward strand.
ATGTTTGTTTATTTTGGGTTGCGGTTATGATTCCTACATAAATGTTTACAGACCTCTTCAAGTTTCAGAATACTTTGAGAAAGGCTGTAGCCTCTAAAGGTAAGAATTTACAGTCCTATGAGCCTATTCACAAAGGAGAGTAGCATATTTAACATGAAAAGTGATGGAAACAGATTTTGTTGCAATAAATAACTCTCTCTCTATCCTGATTTTGCTGAATAGGTAAATACCAAGCCAGAAAAAAAGTAGTGCCTCTTTGTAGCATACCAGACCTTGGAATGACCACGAAGACAGTAACAATAGCAGTGGGTGGACACATGACAATTAGGAAGTGGATTTCAACCACTAACCCATTCACAAATGCTACACAAAATGCTTTCAGACACAAATCATCAGCTTCTACCATTGAAGACTAAATGCGCAGCATCCAAGTTAGGCAGCACTTTCCTATTCTGTGATGGGCAAAGAGAATTTGAAAACTGAGTAAATGCATCCATCTGGTCAGTTTAGATACCTTTATAAATAACTTAAGCACAATGTCTCCTTTTCCTTTAATTGCTAACTTTTTTTCTATTTAATTTTATGAAAATAATTTCAAACGCTCTCCCTCCCTGCATGTAAGTTGCATCTACAGGGCAGATGAATAGTTTAATTGCTAAGAACTTGGTAAAATCGGGAAAACTTTGTTTCAAATCCTTACTCCTCTCCTTAGCAATTGCACGAATTTGGTAATCTCCCTAAATCTCAGTTTTCTCTTTAAAATGGCAAAATCGTACACTTCCCAACGGGTTCTGTAAGAATCAAAAATACCATGTATAAAACGTGTAGCACAGTAAGCTCTAGCTAAGCATTTTAGAAAGCAATTTTTTGGAGTAGTTGTGCTAGTATATATTTTAGTATTGAACTGGCTAGGTCTCTGACAAGTTGCAACTTAGTTATCTTATTTCAGAGGTAAGAATTTGCCACTCCGGGGCTGACTTCAGGGCCACATTTGAGTTAGTGTCTTGAAGTTGCCTTGGTACAGCTCTGGCCAATGTGTCAGCTTTGTAAGTTGACCGAAGAGTGGTGTGGAAGGGCGGTATGAATCCAAACTATCCCTTCAATCAAGAAAGCCAGTGATTTCTTGCAGCCTTCTGTGATCAATGGACACCAGTAAAAGCAAGCAAGGCTGAGGATGAACTTTTGGATTTCCAAACTTTGCAGTGAACACACCAAGTGGAAAAGGAATTGAGAATGGCTTCTAGCTACCTAGACAGATAGTGTTTCCTCAGTTTCAAGTACCATTGTAACAACTTTACTTACATTAACCTATTTAATCCCCTCAGCAACCAAATATGACCCCCAAGTGTTAGACACTACCTAGCATTCATTTTATACTGCAGAACGCAGAGGCTAAACAAGATTTCCAAAGTCACACGGCTTGTATGCAATGGAGTTCAAATCCAGTTAATCTGACTTTAGAGTCTGTATCCTTAATTCCCATGGGCTAACCCCTCTCAGTGACACTGTGTGCCATGTAGTTACAGCAGAAGAATCACGCCTCCACAGAGGGTCATAGGGACACAAACTTAAGCAATTCCAACAGAATAATGATTGCTGTGACAGGGAGATCCTATAAGCAGAGATTCCCAGCTTTTCAAATTTCTGGGAATTGAACGCTCACTTTCTCCTGTGGTTCCAGGATGGTTGCTGGAAATACGTCTTTACCATATAACTTGCCCTATAAAATATTTCATTTTTTGAGGGGGGGGGGAGAAGAAGACAGACGGACATTCCAAAATTGTCAAAAAATTTTTGAAATTTAGGGGACAAAAATGTTAGATAACTACATTGGTGCTTACAATCCTTTTAGTATAAAAACAGCAACAGGTCAAGGAGGCAGAAAATTCGAAGGGCAAAGTTGTCTTGTAAGGAATCATCAACCAAACAGATCTGACTGACGTTTATAGAATACCTCAACCAACAGAGCAGAATACTTTCTTCTCAAGCTCAAATCAAAAACTCACTAATATAAATCATGTTCTCAGCCATCAAACACACCTCAACAAACTTCAAAGAAGTAAAACAGTAAGGAATAGAGCCAGAACTCATGAACAGAAATATCGCGAGAAAAATCCTACCATGCTTAGAGATTAAACAATAGGATTCTAATGAACACATGGGTCAAAGAAGTCTCTAGAAATCAACAAGTATTTTGAACTAAGTGTAAGAGAAAATACAACTTATCAAAATATGTGGGATATAGTGAAAGTAGTGCTTAGGGGGACATTTGTGGTATGGAAGGTTACAGCTCATGAAATTCAACAATAAAACAGCAAACAACCCACTTGAAAAGAGGACAAGAGATCAGAACAGAACCTGACAAAACAGGACAGGTGGATTGCAAAGAAACAGAAGAAAACATACTCAACATCACTAGGGAAATGCAAATTAAGGGACACACACACACACACACACACACACACACACACACACACTAGAAGCACTAAAAGCCGAAAGGCTGACAATACCAAATGCTTATGAACTTGGGGAGCACCAGCAACTCTCATTCAAGATGGGAAGGGAAAATGGTGCAGCCACTTTGGAAGATAATGTGGCCATTTTTTTTTCACGTTTACTTATTTATTTTGAGAGAGAGAGATTGAGTGCATGAGAGAGTGGTAAAGAGGGAGAGAGAGAATCCCATGCAGCCTCCACGCTATCAGTGCAGAGACTGACACAGGGCTCAAACCCATGAACTATGAGATCATGACCTGAGCCACAATCAAGAGCCAGATGCCCAACCGAATGAGCCACCCAGGCATCCCTGGTCATTTTTTCACAAAGGAAAATTAGTCCTTCCTATATGATGCAGCAATTCGGCCCCTAGGTTCTTAGCCAACTGAGTTGAAAGCTTACATTCATGTAAAAACTTGTACAGGGATGTTTACAGCAGCTCTACTCATAGTCACCCCAAATTGGAGCCAACCCAGATTAAAGAGATAAACTTGTGTTACACCAGACAATGGAATATTATTCCATAATAAAAATAGATGAACTATCAAATCACGACAAGACATGGAGGAACCTTAAATACATATTACTAAGAGAAAGAAGACAATGTGAGAAGGCTACATACTATATGGTTCTAATTGTATGACATTCTAGAAAAGGCAAAACTACAGATGCTGTAAACAGATCAGGGGTTGCAGGTATTCATGGCGAGACAAGACAAAAAGGTGAAGCAGAGGAGAGGTTTAGGGTTACGAAGCTCTTCTGTGGGATACTGTAATGGTACATACATAGCATCACCCATTTTCAAAATGCAAAGAACCTTGTAAGACAAAGAATAAACCTTAACCCACGCAAATTAATAAAAAGTCACTTATAAGAAGTCAGGAGATCCCAGAAAAGAATGAAGGCCATGGCAAAAACAAGTAAACAAACCCAAAAACCTAGCTGTATTATGAACGCATAAAATAACTTTGCTGAAAAGGGGAATGGGATAAAAACATAAAATCATATAAAATTAGATGTAATTATCTCTGGCAAACTCTGGGCAGACTTGTGGTATATGGGACTTTAAAATAGCCCAAGTACAAGGTGGCCATGACCTCTGAACCAGTTGGGGTGAAGTGTTCTTCCCACCAGTCCCCAAGCTGGGATTCACTGAATTCTGTCATCTGAAGTCTGTATGTTTTCAGCTTCAAATATGAGAAAGGAAGTCAAACTAAATCAATGCCTGTGTACTATTCCATCTAGAAAATGGTGATAACGTAGTTCCGGCTCAAGGACTCTATGTGACCTATCATGTCCACAATAGGCCTTTTGTAAGGAGTCCTCAGAATGGTAGTGGGTATTCTGATCACTGCTGCGGTGGGGCAGCGCTTTGATTTTCCACCACTCCCAAGACTTACTTTTTCAGTTCTGTTAAGCAAGAGCAGAGGTTCAGGATGTAACGTTTCCAAAGTCTATTATTCTTTCTTCTCCATTGGACCCATCCTCACTTCCAAACATTAGCCCAAAATATAGAGGAGAATCGTATACATCAACTCGAGGATAATAATTACATAGGCAAATCTGTGCAGTAATGGAGGGCACAATTAGCTATGGTTCTCAGGGAGTTGCTCATTGTGCCTGCCTTGGGAGTCCTGATATAAATAGGAGACACGTATAGCATCAAAAAGCATCCTCTTAAGAATCCACCATCTCTCGTACGACGTGTATGTTCCTATCAGAGTGTCACCAAAATAAAGATTTTTTTTAACCATCAGATAAATACTGTAAGAAGCAAGAGTTCCACAAAGAAGTATTAGCAACTGGACAAAAAAAACGATGGCTATCAGCGGACACAATCTTCTAATGAATAAAAGAGGAGTCTGCAAGGCCATTTTTACAATGGTGGCTGAACCTTCCTTTCGTTAGAAATAGATCGCAAAATATATTGATTGGCTTATACACTTTTTTGCTCTACCAGCAATTTCTTTGTATAACTTACTAAAAGTAACGTAAGTTGTTTCACCTCATTTAGAAATTGAGCTACATTAGAATCAGTTTTTTTTCCATTATGAATTAAAATGATTAAAATTATAGGGAGAAGAAGTCCCATAAGGTCATGAGTTACTATGCCTTCCTGATATTAATACGTGGCCCCCTCTTTTTTGGTAGATTAAAATAGGGGTGCCTGGGTGGCTCAGTTGGTTAAGCATCTGACTCTTGATCTCAGCTCAAATCATGATCTCATGGTTTTGGGGATCAAGACCCAGTTTGGGCTTTCCACTGACAGGACGGTGCCTGCTTGGGATTCCCTTTCTTCCCCTCCCTCTGTCCCTTCCCCTGCTCACACATGGTGTCTCTCTCTCTCTCTCAAAATAAATAAATATTAAAAATAAAATTATGGGGCGCCTGGGTGGCGCAGTCGGTTAAGCGTCCGACTTCAGCCAGGTCACCATCTCGCGGTCCGTGAGTTCGAGCCCCGCATCAGGCTCTGGGCTGATGGCTCGGAGCCTGGAGCCTGTTTCCGATTCTGTGTCTCCCTCTCTCTGCCCCTCCCCCGTTCGTGCTCTGTCTCTCTCTGTCCCAAAAATAAATAAACGTTGAAAAAAAAATTTAAAAAAAATAAAATTAAAACATTGCATAAAAACATTTAGAAGCCTTAGGTGTTTATTTTTTTTAATTTTTTTTATTTATTTTTTAATTTTTGGGACAGAGAGAGACAGAGCATGAACGTGGGAGGGGCAGAGAGAGAGGGAGACACAGAATCGGAAACAGGCTCCAGGCTCTGAGCCATCAGCCCAGAGCCCGATGCGGGGCTCGAACTCACGAACCGCGAGATCGTGATCTGGCTGAAGTCAGACGCTTAACCGACTGCGCCACCCAGGCGCCCCACCTTAGGTGTTTAAAAATGGTGTTTCTACGATGGGTGCTGTTATTACTAAGTCAAAACCTATTCCACCCAGAAATTATTTGATTTAATCCCTAGAGTTTGAGAAATTCTTAGTGTCATCTTGTAAAGACTCTCTGATTATAAATAAAGATTTTTCTTCAGTTTATTCCTTTCCATTTTGTACTTCATCCCTGTTGCTGCCTAATGAATATTTTAAGATACTGACAAAACATGAACAAGATTTTTAAAAATGATTATTCTAAATTAAAATTCTTGAAATCAAAGATAAAACAAAATGAGAAGTTGTTTTTCTCCTTAAGCAAAAGCAGTATCAAAGACATTTATTGCAGGTGGAGAGAGCAACATACTATCATTTAAAAATGAAATAGGGGGGGCACCTGGGTGGCGCAGTCGGTTAAGCGTCCGACTTCAGCCAGGTCACGATCTCGCACTCCGTGAGTTCGAGCCCGCATCGGGCTCTGGGCTGATGGCTCAGAGCCTGGAGCCTGTTTCCGATTCTGTGTCTCACTCTCTCTCTGCCCTTCCCCCGTTCATGCTCTGTCTCTCTCTGTCCCAAAAATAAATAAACGTTGAAAAAAAAAATTAAAAAAAAAATAAAAATGAAATAGGGGCGCCTGGGTGGCTCAGTTGATTAAGCAGTGACTATTGATTTCAACTCAGGTCATTATCTCCTGGTCAAGAAATCAAGCCCCGTGTCAGGCTCCCATGCTGAGTGCAGAACTTCGTTGGGATTCTCTCTCTCCCTTTGTCCCTGCCCCTCCCCCACTGTGCTCTCTCAAAAATAAACATAAAAAATGAAAATACATAAAATAGACAACTTCCTGAAACTTCTGCTTTACACAGGATCTAGGCAATTTACAGAAATGTCACAAAGTTCACCTCTTCTGTCCTATTTTGCAGATCTCTAGAATATCATTTCTGAAGGCATACATTACAAGGAAGAATGTTTTCACAGCGCCTTTCAATCCTAAGGCCCCAGTTAAGATCAACTTTTTGGTAACGTGGCAAAATGTGTTTTAGCTGAAATTCTTCTATTTCATGCCAACTGGTATATGTAAGAGAAAAGCTAAAAACCTAAATCCTTCGTGTAGAATTAGCCTAAAAACCACTCTTGGCATAGAAAAGTCTTAATGAAATATGTTTACAGAATTCCCTCTCATACACCTTTATGTTAATTGCCTCCCATTGAGATTTCAAACTAAATATGCAGGGATTGACCTGGTCTCTGTACCTCAGGATGTATTTTTAGAAAATGTCATTTCCCTGGAGTGCCTGGGTGGCTCAGTCTGGTAAGCATCTGACTTTGGCTCAGGTCATGATCTCATGGTTCGTGAGTTCAAGGCCTACAGCAGATTTTCTGTTGTCAGCACAAAATCCACTTCACACCTTTGATTCCCCTTTTCTCTCTGTCCCTTCCCCGCTCACATGTGCACAAGTGCTCTTTCACTCTCTCTCAGAAATAAATACACTTTTTTTAAAAAAGAAAAAGAAAAAGAAAGAATGTCTTGTTTTACATGCCTGGCTAGATTTTAGATCTGTTTTCTGTCCAAAAGAAGTTCCAGGAACACTTATATATGTGAAATTATTTTTCTCCACCCAGGCCAAACCAGAGTGCAAGATATAAACATGGCTCCATTAAAAGTAATAAACTACAGGGGCGCCTGGGTGGCGCAGTCGGTTAAGCGTCCGACCTCAGCCAGGTCACGATCTCGCGGTCCGTGAGTTCGAGCCCCGCGTCAGGCTCTGGGCTGATGGCTCAGAGCCTGGAGCCTGTTTCCGATTCTGTGTCTCCCTCTCTCTCTGCTCCTCCCCTGTTCATGCTCTGTCTCTCTCTGTCCCAAAAATAAATAAAAAAACGTTGAAAAAAAAATTAAAAAAAAAAGTAATAAACTACAGTTCCCTACTTATATATTCAACGTTAGAGAAATTATAGCTCCCAATGAAGTTTCACTAAAGTTTTTGTTTTGTTTTGTTTTGTTTTTCTGGTAATATGTCGTTATGTCACATCTATTATCAAATGGCCACTATCATTTTCTTCTTCCTCTAATTCACTGGTCTTTGGGAAGATTTCCTCTGGATGCCTTTGTTCCCTGAAAGTCTATTTTATTTTTCCACTTAAGTACGTATTCCACAAATATTTGATCTTCTCCTAGGTCAGAAACGTTTTGTACCTTGTGTGGATAGCATTGAATAAAACCAAAATCCCTGCCCTCATGCATCATGCATTCTAGCAGGAAGAAATTAATGATTAGCAAAGTAAGTTTTATATATTAGATAAACACACACACACACTATCAATGATTATGGAGAAAAGAAACAGAAAAGAGGAAAGAGAGGGAGTAGATATGATAGTGAACTGTATCATTTGTTGTTTCTTTGGATGTCAAAGATGGTAATATTTATTTTTCTGCCACTAGATTATAAATTCATAAGGTAGAAACTTTTTTTGTTTCATTAACTACAGTGTTCTCAACATACGTACAATCATGCTGGATGTATCTTACATATATAACAGACATATAGGTTGAATGAACAAACTAATGCTAAGGGTCTTAACTACAAAAATTGACATTTGTCTTTTTTGACAGATTCTACCTTAAAGTATTCCTGCTATTTCCATCACCACAGATTTCATCATGTAGCATAACCACCAGTAACAGGGGTCAAGATGTCAAAATAGAATTAAATTTTCTAGAATTACTTGTTCAGAATAGTAGATAAAGTTAGTGAGGATACAGAAGACTAGCCATGGGTTATCCCCAAAACCAAGATGACTAGATTTCTTCCTCTGGGGTATTACCAACGAGAACTGCTGAATTTTACTCAAAATGGAAGAGAATCATATTCAAAAAAATGTTCCATGTGAGCAACTGTTGGGATACAATTCTATGCACGTCTCCTGTATTTCTATACATTTTACAATCAGAAGCAGTGATAGCCTGTGTTCCAGGCTATCTTTTTTCAAGGATGTTTGTGCTACGAGAAAGCTTAAAAGAGGAAGAGTATGTCTCTCTTGAGCAGAGAGTGTTTGTCTGTTTGTTTCGTTTGTATTTTGAAACCTAATAATGTCTCTTTATCCAACACTAAGTTCAGGGAGGTTTATACTCTATTATAAAAGATTCAGTTTCCCTAATCTTGGGACTCCTCAGCTGTGATGCAAAACTACAGCATGTGAAGCATCAACCTGGGCCTATTTGTATCACTCATAAGCGATATGAGAGCAAGGGACACTAACACAAATAACAAGCTGCTGTTGCCGCCCATATTATGAGTAACACATTTCTTTGTCTCTGGTCTAGGAGTCTTGTGTCTTCTGCCAACATCTATTAAATTATGACTTACTAACTTAATAGCTTTTCAAACATGGTAAATGCTCAGACACTTCACAGCTCGTGACACCAGCACTCATTTAAAAAGAATTTAAGTCAACTATTTTCATGTATGTGTAGTAGTGGTAAAATTAAGTTTCAAAATGATCAACTTGTGTCGTCAGTAAATGATATTTCAAATTGTCCTGAGGACTACACACAAATAATTACTTTCAAAACGCCATTTAAAAGACATTCTTTGTATTAACTGCAGCAAAATTTAGTCCCTGTAATAGATATCTTATGGAAAGTCATGTAGCTCATACAAATACAGTTGTTGACCCTTTAACAACATGGGGCTTAAGAGCACTGACCCCTATTTGCAATAAAAAATCCATGTATAACTTTTGTCTCCCCCAAAAATGAATTGTTAATAGCCTACTGTTGATCAGAAGCCTTACTGATATAAGCAGTCAACAACATATATTGTATATGTTATATGTATTACATACAGTATTCTAACAATAATGCCTAAGAAAATGTTAATGAATTCTCAAGAAGAGAAAATACATTTATAGTACTGTGCTGTACTGTTAAAAGAAATCAACATATATGTAGTCCCCATTCATGTTGTTCAAAAGTTAAATTCACTGTTCATTCATGTAATTTGTTTAATTATACGGTTCACATTACTTTTATGTCATGTCAAAATAATATTCATTTTTTTAAGTTTATTTATTCATTTTGAGAGAGAGGATCCCAAGCAGGTTCCATGCTGACAGCACAGAGCCCCATGCAGGACTCCAATAAATCCACCAAGTGTGAGATCATGACCTGAGCCAAAACCAACAGTTGGACACTCAACAGACTAAGCCATCCAGGTGGCCCAAAATAATGTTAATTTTAATACCCCCAAGACATAATAATATTTTAAATGTACTCATTGTAGTGTTTTGGTGAATATGCAAATTTGGGAGTAGGAAATAGAAAGGAATCCAATGGGATATAAAGACGACACAGCTGCAGTACAGGAACAGCATTATTAGCTAGTGATAATACTACAAACAGCATGTGCTTTGTTCATTTGAACAACCCTAAGAGAAACTGGACTTTAATATGAGATACACTAAAATGGGAATCCTACCTGTGTTAAACTCAGCTACAAGTCCAAGGTGGAATTGACAAATGCTGGGGGCTAGGCCAAGTGCTTCATCTCTATTTCTTACAATATTAGTATAAGGTAGATCACAGTAGTTAGTAGTTATTAGCAAGGCACTTCAATAGAAATCATGGGCATCGCTAGATCATAACCATTCCTATAAAGAGCTTAGTACAGTGGTAGTCTATAGAATCAATATTCAATTCAAGTAGCACACTCATCTACATAATTTCCTTCTCTCTATAATCAACTCTCTAGATCCAATATCATATTATAAATTTATTCCTATCTTCATTTTAAACGAAGAAAATAGTACTCAATGAGGGTAAGTAATTTGCCTAAGTCAAACACCTGTTACATATCAGAATGAAGCATTGAACTCATGTCTGTGATTCCGTTATACCACAGACAGTCCAGCAAGGCATACAGAGCCTGAATTTGGATAGAATACTAACTGGCAAAATTAGGTGGAAATTCATCCAGAGACAACTGGTAAGATTGTCAACAGGTGATCAGGGAAACTTGACAGAGTATCAAAACACTTTGGAGACCCAGACAAGGGGTGACCACCATCAATGGACCTAATAGCAGGTAACAAGATCTCAATGATGTGATAGGATTTTGAGGACAAATTTGTAAGGTTCCACAAAATACTGTTATGGATAGGATGAGGTTCACATTTCAGAGGAACCAGCGCGCCAAGTCAAGGAGGTGATAGAGGCAAGGACTAATAATACAACGAGCATGAAGCCTAGGAAAGGGAGTTGTTTGTTGTTTTGGAGGCTTGATGATGATGATGATGATGATGATGATGATGACGACGACGACGATTATAGAGAGGACAAGCAAGGGAAAGGATTGGAGGGGGAGAGGGAGGGGGGGGAGAGAGAGAGAGAGAGAGAGAGAGAGAAGGAAGGAGGGAGAGAGGCAGAAAATCTCAAACAGCCTTCACACTCATCGTGGAGCCCCACACAGGTTTCCATCCCACCACCCTTGGATCATGACCTGAACTGAAATCAAGAGTCAGACACTCCACTGACTGAGCCACCCAGGTGCTCTGGAAAAGTTTTAAGGCAAGTATTTGATCACTGGAACAAGGTAGGACCTAGATATTCAGGCAGATTTACAAATTAAGATTATCTGCAAACTGATCCTGAGAAGTCTCACTACTGAAACAGAATTATTTCCATCTTAAAAGATACAGAAGAAAAGAGAGAAAAGTTTTGAGTTAAAACATATGTCCATGGTATAATTTAAATATAAAGATTAGCAATCAGATAACACACTATGGTTATGGTTACATTTACTCACTATAATTTTCAAAACCATCTAAAACTTAATGTTTTAATATGGATTGGCAGATTTTTTTTGGCAAGGAAAATATATCCATGGAATATGATTCTGAGATTTATGACCCTATATTTTATGTTATCCATTGTTTTAGATCCCTCCTACTGAATAAAAGAGTGAAAATCAAAACTTTAACTGTACTTCTGTTGAAGGCTATGTCCAAGGCAAATTCACGATTTATTTTTTTTTTTAATTTTTTTTTCAACGTTTATTTTTATTTTTGGGACAGAGAGAGACAGAGCATGAACGGGGGAGGGGCAGAGAGAGAGGGAGACACAGAATGGGAAACAGGCTCCAGGCTCTGAGCCATCAGCCCAGAGCCCGACGCAGGGCTCGAACTCACGGACTGCGAGATCGTGACCTGGCTGAAGTCGGACGCTTAACCGACTGCGCCATCCAGGTGCCCCAAATTCACGGTTTATTGTAGGGCTTCTAACTTGTTGACCTGTTCATTAAAATAATGAAAAGTTATTTTGATTTTTTTTTTCTTAACATTACCTTAAAGATTTCATGCTCCCTTTTGCTAATACGCAAGTCTTCACAAAAGTCTCTTTCAAGAAATAGGCTCAAAATAAGGCATTCCGATATATAACGATGCCCTACCCAATCTTAGCACTCTTGGCCAAAAGACAGATGAGAAGCTCCATTTCTGCCAAAAATTAATTAAGAAGCATATCCCAAGTCTCATGTCTAGATATTTTTCACTCAGATATTATTCATTATGTCAGACAGATAATTAGTAATCTGCCAATCCTCCATACCTCATTCCAGATAAGAGAGGGGGAAAAAAATCACCTAAAATACTCTACTTGATTTAAAAAAGATATCGCTAATCCAAAGTGATTAGACTTGTTTTCAGATTTTTCAAATGTTGCTAAATCCTATTACATGTCTTTTTTGAATGCAAAGAAAATACTAGATAGTGTTTCTCATGAATACTTGCATGTTTTTCTTTCATGAAGATCTCGTGTTGTCTTTGATATGGACAGGACTCACCTAAATGTATATCCTAGCTTCTTCACTTACAAGTCATCTTTTGTAAAGAATATAATTTCTCTATGTTCATTTACTAATGTTTAAAGTGACAATAATACTACAACTTCACTCAGGAATGTTATAAACATATGCCTTAATCCGTGTAAAATGCTAAATAGTAAGTCTTCAGTTTTAGGTACAAATATCATTACTATCAAGTAGCTCCGTTTTCTCAAGACAATGTTACTCTTCCTCACAGGTTGATTTGTTAAAAGTGACCCAGGGGCGCCTGGGTGGCTCAGTCGGTTAAGCGTCCGACTTCAGCTCAGGTCACGATCTCGCGGTCTGTGAGTTCGAGCCCTGTGTGGGGCTCTGGGCTGATGGCTCAGAGCCTGGAGCCTGCTTCCGATTCTGTGTCTCCCTCCCTCTCTGCCCCTCCCCCGTTCATGCTCTGTCTCTGTCTCAAAAATAAATAAAAAACGTTAAAAAAAAAAAGTGACCCAAATTTACCAGCCCCTGCTTGTTAATTCTCTTTTAAGTACCTGTCATGTTTTTCAATTTTCAATAAAGTGCCTTCGCCAACCATTTAGAAGATAGCCCACAATAGGGGTGCCTGTGTGGCTCAGTCAGTTAAGCGTCCGACTTGGTTTCAGTTCAGGTCGTGATGTCACAGTTTCTTAAGTTTGAACCCTGCATCTGACTCCATGCTGACAGTGCAGAGCCTGCATGGGATTCTCTGTCTCCTTGTCCCACTGGCCCTTCCCCACTTGCACTGTCTCTATCTCTCTAAAATGAAATAAAAATTGGGGGGAAAAGGGCCAAAATAGACTATCTGTAGTAAGTTTCCTGAAGAGTATTTTTCCATCCACTTCCTTTAAGACAACACTGTACCTATTTGTACATATGATTTTATAGATGGTACATTAAAAAGGGAAAAGATGACCAAGTATTTTAAAAAATATTGATTTAATTGAACTTTAATTTTCCCACACTCACAGCAAGCTACTTTTATACAAAGCTCTCCAAAATGTTACCTCATCTGAGACCTCCACTATGAATTCTACATATTCAAAATTCATGATGGAGCCTGAATTTATTAACTACCTCTAACTGGTTAACTCTCCCATAAGAGTTGCTCAGTTTAAGAGTTAGCCTTGATGATTCTTACTTCTTCCTCTCCCACATCCAATCTGATACTTTTTTTCTTAGATACTTTTCTTACTTTTGTGATACTTTTTTCTCTCCCCCACATTCCATTGATACTTTTGTCCTGAACACGTGTACATCTTTTCATTTTCACCATTTCGATTTTATTTCAGGCAACCTTTATCTTTCCCCCTGATTATGTTAATATTCCACTAATTGGTCTTCCTGTAACCTACCATCATCTTCCTCTTATTCATTTGTCACACTACAGGGAGAGGAGTCTTGTCAGAACATATATTCAGTCACGTCATTTTTAACAACCTTCAACTGCCTAGTTTCTCTAAGAATGAGGACCAACATTCTTCATGTAACCTAATTTTGTTTCCATTTTAAATTTGATCAACTCTCTGATTAAAACAACCTTTGCTCTTCCACTTTCTTCCATTTTCCTCTTCCAGGTTTTTTCTTCGTTATGTAAATTTCTTCTTCCTTTTTTTTTTCTGTTCCTTCCTTTTGTGAGATGTGAAGGGCAGAGTTGATTCACCTATTACATATTTCACGAAATATCATCATCATCTCTGTGTATACAATTGTGACAGATTTTATTTTCCAAAGATGACCTCAACAATCTCTCCAAAACCACATGCTTTTCTTGATACTTTTCCACTCAGAGATGTGTGTATATCCCCACCTCTCATATTAGGGTGGGGTTGTGGCTTGTTAGGCCAACAAAGTGTAGTAGAATTGACACTATGTGATTTCTGGGGCTAGACCATTCAAGACCATGCACCTTCCACTTGGTTCTCTTTGAACACCCATTCAGGGGCAGCCACTCTTGGACACTCCCCCTCAGAACTTAGCCATCAGGCTGGGAGAAGCTTCAGCCACCTAGAGAGGCCATGTGTCAGAGTTGTTTGATGAATAAAGTTGGGCCAGGCATTAAGTCATCTCATCTTCGATTCCAAACTCGTGAGTGAAGACATCATCTTGGAAATAAATCATCCGGCTCCAGATGTTTATGTCCCCAGCCCTTTAAATCTTCTTAGCTGAATCTTTAGACATACTGTCGCCTTTCTGGATTCCTAACTCTCAAATCTGTGAGCAAATAAATAGATAAATAGAATAGTTTTCTCATGTTTCTCCAAAATATTGCTTGAGTTCTTTTAGGATTATTTTGAAGTCACGGATAAATTTGAGCATTAACATCTTTACAATTAGACATCTCATTCAAGAAAATTTTATCTCTTTCCATTTGTTTAATTCTTGTATTATGACCTACCTTTTAACCAAGAGAACCAAGTGGAAGGTGCATGGTCTTCTAAATTGTTTACAGGTGATTCCTAGATAGTCTATAGAGTTTTTTTGGGGGGGGGATATTTTGCTATTTTGATCAGTATCTGATCATTCTAGGCTTACTTTCTGGTTGTTTTACATCACTAAATTTGGAGAGGATGTGTTACATAGCAGCAATAACCAGGACAATCACCCATTCTTGTTTCGTTTTACTTCATTATTCATGCTTGTTACTCTTTGAGTCCTGATTCCCACTTCTGTTTCCTTCTGTTCTTCCACGGGTGGCTGCATTCATTTTGATTTATGACCGTGGATAAGTACCTATCGACAAGGACTATTAACAGTTCTTTTTTTTCTATCTCTTTTTTTCTTTGAAACAAATCTGGCACTAAGAAATGTTGCTCCCATTTTCACTCAGCAGTGCCTCACAATCTCTTGGGGTTGGATATGCCTGTCAAATTCAATGCTTCCAAATGCTTTGCACTATGCTATGGTGAATACCCATCACACTTTTCATTATCTAGTTGTCTTGGGCCGAACTCCTTGGTTACCTCCAACTCCCCCACTTCTTTCAAAAAAAAAAAAAATCACACACACAATCAAGTATGCAGTGGGTGTCAGTGAATAAATAACAAGGCATATACAACAGAGTGGAATGATTGGTGAAGAAGTATACTCATCATCAACATGCATACTTTCTCTAAATACGTCAGATGCCTACAGCATCTGCAACAGACTAACCGTCTACCAGTGGTGCACAGGAGCACAGGTTTCAATTTCATACGCATTTGCATGACATTTGCATACACATTTCAAACACCTGGGGTTTTTCTGCGTTCTAAGTCTAATCTTACTGAATCCTGCTACTGTTTCAGTTTAAATCAGTAAGTTCAGCAATATAACACAGCACTTGCCAGCCTTAATGTCACTGTCAACCTTTATCTTTTGTCCATTTTTACTTGGCTTCCAGAGTTGTCTTTTTGATTTGAAGAAATTCTTGTATTTTCCAGCTATCAATGCTTCGTTTTAGGCATCACCTATGTTTTTTCCCGGTCTCTAATTTTCTTCAGCAACAAAGAAACCTGAAATTTGATAGATTTATATCTACCTTTAATATTCCTATTTTTTTGCTTAGCCTTTCGGCCTAGGTTTTACAGTTTACTTTTTGTATTCTGGTTTTTGTTCCATCTAAAATTTACCGTTGTACGTAATGTAGGTAGTCTCACTACTTTTCTCCACAAAAATGATCCAAGTTTCCTGGTGCCATCTACTAAATAATCCATCTTTTCTCCCCTGAAGTTTCGTGGCTCCTTAATCTTATGCCCAATATCTATGTGTCCAAGACTCTGTTGGCATATCTTTCTGCTCCTATGTCAACACCGCAGTTTCCATGATGATGGCTCTATGACACAGTTAAATATACAGTTTCATGAAGCCTCCATGGTTTTTCTCTTTTAAAAACCATTTGAGTTAATCACTGAGTTCTGTCGTCCTATACAAATTTTTAGTATAGTTTTCTCATGTCTCTCTAAAATCTTGCTTTTCTGGAGCACTTAAGTGGCTCATCAGCTAAGTGTCTGATTTTGGCTCAGGTCATGATCTCATTGTTTGTGGGTTCGAGCCCCACCTCAGGCTCTGTGCTGACACACAGAGCTTGGGATTTTCTCTCTCTGCCCCACTCTGCTGCTACCCCCTCAAAATAGATAAATAGAATTTTTGAAAAAGTGCATTAAAATCTTGTTTTTCATTAAAATTGTTTTGAATATTTTGAATCATAGATACGTTTGCAAACTAACATGTTTACAGTAAGACATCTCATTCAGTAGTAAGTTCTCTCTTAATGAGAATACTCATGCACTTTTGGTGGGAATGAAAACTGGTGCAGCTGCTCTGGAGAAGAGTATGGAAGTTCCTCAAAAAATTAACTACCCTATGGCCCAGCAATAGCACTGCTAGGAATTTACCCAAGGGATACAGGAGTGCTGATGCATAGGGGCCCATGTACCCTAAGATTTATAGCAGCACTTTCAACAACAACCAAATTATGGAAAAAACCTAAATGTCCATCAACTGATGAATGGATAAAGAAGACGTGGTTTATATATACAATGGAATACTGCCTGGCAATGAGAAAGAATGAAATGCTGCCATTTGCAGCAACAGGGATGGAACTGGAGGGTATTATGCTAAGGGAAATAAGTCAGGCAAAGACAAATACCATATGTTTTCACTCATATGTGGATCCTTAGAAACTTAACAGAAGACCACAGGGGAGGGGAAGGGGAAAAAATTGCAGAGAGGGAGGGAGGCAAATATAAGACCCTTAAATACTGACAACACACTGAGGGTTGATGGGGGGGTGGTGGTGGGGAGAGAGGGGAAAGTGGGTGATGGGCATGGAGGAGGGCACCCCTGCTGGGATGAGTACTAAGTGTTGTATAGAACCCAACTGACAATACATTATATTTAACAATAAAAATAGTTTTATGAGGGTTGATGGGGGGTGGGAGGGAGGGGAAGGTAGATGATGGGCATTGAAGAGGGCATCTTTTGGGATGAGCACTGGGTGTTGTATGGACACCAATTTGACAATAAATTTCATATATTAAAAAACAGTAAAAATAGTTTTACCATATACTTATATGGCATTACAAATGAATGAATGAACGAATAAGTATTGTTTAAAAAAAATAAGTTCTCGGGGCGCCTGGGTGGCGCAGTCGGTTAAGCGTCCGACTTCAGCCAGGTCACGATCTCGCGGTCCGTGAGTTCGAGCCCCGCGTCGGGCTCTGGGCTGATGGCTCAGAGCCTGGAGCCTGTTTCCGATTCTGTGTCTCCCTCTCTCTCTGCCCCTCCCCCGTTCATGCTCTCTCTCTGTCCCCAAAATAAATAAACGTTGAAAAAAAAATTAAAAAAAAAAATAATAAGTTCTCTCAAGTCAGGTGTTATGACCTACTTTTTAACAGTCTTCAAAATTGTTTACAGGTAATTCCTAGGTACTCTATAGAGTTATTTTAAGGAGGATAGAGAGGAGTATTTTGATTTGCTATTTTGTTTTGGTATTTTGGTATCTTACCAATCTAAGCTTCCTTTCTTGTTGATTATTGATGGTAGAATGGAACACCACTTACTACTATTTGAGATGTTTCTGATTTCCTTTATTGGAGCCAGGAGGTAATTTGTTAATCATATTACCTTGTGACCCAATTCATTGCTTGGTCTTCTGTTTCTATTTATAGTAGTAGAATGTCAAAACACACTACCAAGCCAACAATGAAAAATTCCAAGCTTTATTACTCATTTGGGCATAAACAAATCACTGGCAGAAGAAACCACTGGCAAGAAGACTCTGACTTCAGGGAAGGGAGAAAGAACCTAACCCTGGGCACCTATCTAATTTCTGAATGATAGTGTAAACTGAGTGGTAAAGCAGGGCAGGCTGCCTTGTGGGAGAACTTATCCAGGGGACTTTGCAGGGGTGGGGCTAGTACTGTGGCAGGTGTTATGTTTTAACCAAATGGCATTCTGCTTGGAGAGACAGTAATTACATGCATTTCTATTTTTCCACATTATACAATCTGAACATAAGGATAGTTCCATCTCTTCATGCCCTTCCCTCAACTTTTTAAAATATTCACTTGAGAGAGAGATGGAGAGATGGTGTGAGCTGGGGAAAGAGAGGGGAAGGCGGGAGAGAGAGGGGAAGGCGGGAGAGAGAGGGG
>NW_024412391.1:71683563-71701063 GCF_014898765.1 Herpailurus yagouaroundi
GGAGAGAGAGGGGAAGGCGGGAGAGAGAGGGGAAGGCGGGAGAGAGAAAATCTTAAGCCATCTCCATGCTCAGCACGCAGGGCTCAATTCGACAGCCCTGGGATATTGACTTGATCCCAAATCAGGAGTTGGTGCTTAACTGACTGAGTCACCCAGGCGCCTCTCCCAGCTGCACCCCCAGCCCCGCCTTTTTTTAAATTGTGTGTAAAACCACTGTCTATGACAGAGGGGCAAAACAGCAGACTCTGGACCTATGTTTGACTTCTAGCGCTTTTATTTAGTAACTGTGTGACTTTGTTTTCTCTACGTTTAGTTTCCTTACCCATAAATTGAGTATCATGGTAGTAACTAATTCACAGGGTTATTGGGAGGATTAAGTGAATTAGTATATATAAAACATTTACAAGAGTTGTGGCAGATTCCAGTGCTAGGTTATTCTTTTTAAAACACTTACATTGTAGCAACATGGATGGAACTGGAGAGTGTGATGCTAAGTGAAATAAGCCATACAAAGACAGATACCATATGGTTTCACTCTTATGTGGATCCTGAGAAACTTAACAGGAACCCATGGGGGAGGGGAAGGGAAAAAAAAAAAAGAGGTTAGAGTGGGAGAGAGCCAAAGCATAAGAGACTGTTGAGAACTGAGAGCAAACTGAGGGTTGATGGGGGGTGGGAGGGAGGAGAGGGTGGGTGATGGGTATTGAGGAGGGCACCTTTTGGGATGAGCACTGGGTGTTGTACCAATTTGACAATAAATTTCATATATAAATTAAAAAAAAAGAAAACACTTACATTGGTTAGAATTTTTAATTCCTTAAATGTGATCATTGACATCGACATCTTCCACTAGACTGCCTACTTCATGAGAACAGCTACTGTATTTGGACCTGTTCACCATCACATTCCTTAACATTTAGCATCTATTCTCGAACAGAGAAGGTTTATGTGTTGAATAAATAAATACATCAGTAAATGAAATGAGAATGAATAAAACATTTACTGTAATTTTTCTCCAAATATTTAATAAACCAGTATGATGTTTTAAATTCTAAGACAATATCCAATGTTTCCCAAGTTTTTATGACCATGGATCTTTTGTCTTGTTTTAGTGGATGGCCAGTAGGGACCAATGCCCATTGCACCATAATGGGAAAAGCTACTCTCCCTATTTGACATTTTATTTCTGAATCAAGTCAAGCTATTAGAGAACCCCATACCCAGTTTTTAGTATATTGGCATCCATAAAACTATTTCACATTTTATTTCAGTGTAATTCCCTGAGCTTATACTGCAGGGCGTTACAAGGACCAATTCTATAAAGCACTCCAATGTATTTACTATAATAAAGTGGCTGAACGTGTATGCTGTTAACAGTACAGGGTTTCCCTGGTGAGGCCCAATGAAGGAATTCCTGGTATTGGTAAGAGTAATATCTTACCAAAGCTTTTCTAAACAACTGTTTTGCTTTTGTGAAAGCACAAATTTTCCTAATTGTGTTTGCTTGATCACGGCAACCACTAGAAAGCTTAAAATCAAATTTACATAGGCCCACTAAAGGAGTTAGGGTTTCTATTCTAACTCCTGCTTTCATTGTAATTTTCTATATTTTTGTTTGTTTTTCTCCTATGTTTTAATTATTTTAACATATGTAATTTTATTACTTAAAAAAATACTCCTTTGTCCTATATAAGATCAGGAAAAGTATAATAAAGAAGTCGATTTACAGTATAGTAATGAAATCCTTTCTGAAAATATGTACTGCTAAACCAGCAGAGAGAGAGCAAAATAAAAGAGAGAGGAGGAAGATAAAAGAAACAGTGCTCATTACGTAGCTGTTACCATCCTGGAATGGTCAATTGATCTTTCCTTTGTGAAACACACCTCTGCCCCCTCCCTCAATTGCTCCTGGGATCAAATCCGGCCATGCTTTGCCCACTGACTGATTTAGACCGTGACATGATGTAAGCCAGGCCAACTGGACACAACTGGGATTTTTGGTAAAACCCTTGTAAAAACAGCATGTTTTTTTTTTTTTTTCTAGTCAGTTTCCCTTAGAGTACAAGATATGAACTGGGAATTGTTGGAGCTAATCTTGCCAGTGTGCAGAAATTGCCTACCTGAATCAAAGAACTTTGAGGAGAAACATGGAGCTGAAATGCTCACGGAACTATTTTGAGCTGTGAATTCAACAATGCCTGATGCATCCTGGGGCATGCCACTAGCAAAATTTCCAATATAATCATAATTGCCTGTGAAAGTGGAGGTGACTTAGCCTGAGTTCTTCTCCAGAAAGAAGAGCCTGGGACAGGTATTTGAGGGCAGGTAGCGTATTTTGAGACATGATCTCAGAATCAGAATAGGGATCTGGGAAAGAGGGAAAATCAACACAAAGGTGCTGTCTAAAGTTGGTCATGACGGTGGTCAATGTGGGCTCTAGCCACCCAGGACCTAGTGAGAAACATTGAGGGATATGTGCCCAAAATGGCCTGTTCAAGGAATGAAAGAAGGGCCCCAGCTCTCATCCCCACTGGTCAAGAGACTTCTCTAGAGTATGTGAACTCCCTTAATGCTTCCAGGTTTCACAAGCGTGACTGCAAGATGGTGTTGCTCAGTGAGCTCCATGCCAAAAGTGAGAAACAGGAGGTGAGCTGCCTATCAGGTGCTGTCATCTTACACCTGCACAAAGTGTTTGCTGAAATGTAGCTGAGGTAAAAGATGGGCTGAGAGCCCAGGAAACAAGGTAAGAGAGGAGTCATGGTAAAGCTTAAACTCTAACACGTAGAATTGGATAGAGATGCAAAGCAGCTATTTGAAATGTATTCTATAGTATGGGACTCAAACCATGAATTACAAAGTCTGGGAAAAGAAAAAAAAATAGTTTTTTGTAAGCTTATTCCTTCATTCAGGTCTCATTTCTACTGCACTGGAAACAGTCCTGTCTAGAAGCATGAAGGAAAGGAAACTCCACTTTGTTGGAAACTCTTTCTTCCTAAATGCAAAAGTCCAACCTGAATGAGAGAGAAATAATCTGGACCTTCACAGGCTTAGCAGAGCTCTTTTCGGTTTTGAGGGTTGTTTTTTCAGCAAAATCATAGAAAGAGAAGCAAAGCTCTAAGTAATATGAAGGCTTGGGTGGTTATCCCCACCCTCAGGTTCCTCCTGCAAGCACCTGTCTGTCAGACCCTCTCATTCAGACAGAGGCAGGCATTGCTCCCACGGTCAGACAATATCCACTGGAGCTACAACTTTTGGGCAAGAGCTCCTTTGTTCTCCATCTTCGCAATTTGTTCAGAACGAGAGTGAAACCATTAGCTGAGGGTGAGGGCCAAAGATTTTCTGTAAGAGATGGGAATTCCCAGGCCATTCCCTGACGAATGAATTTTGATTCCTTGATCTTCTTTGCCTTTGGAATTTGACCACAGGCAAGAAAGTTGGCATTTGGCTCATCTTTTAAGGGAAGTGTTTTTCCTGAGAGACTCTGAAGAAACCTGTCAGGCCTGGCACAGCTCTACCTACCTTTGGGCTCCCAAATCCACACTCTCAGGACATGAGCAATAAAGATGAGCATTTTCCAGAAAGAGGCCCCTGTAAGGCCCTTCAGATGTTACCATGCAGTGGAAGCAACTGGAGAACTTTCTGGAAAGGAGAACCAGATTGGCTGGGCATGGAACTCATTCCACTGCCAGGAAAAGGCTAATACGTACTGCTCTCCAGGATAGGTGATGAGATTTGGACAAGTGATCCCTTGATCCCTGGATGCTGGCTCTGCTTTTTTTTTGTTGTTGTTGTTGTTGTTGTTGTTGTTGTCAAAATGGGAGTTTTGATTGCACACTTGTCCATATTATCCTGTTTTATTTTAAGAATGTCACCAGTAATGAAATATGATGTTTAAGTTGCTCAATCAGGAGCAACTAGATCACATGTTCTTAGCTAGCTCAGCCAAAAAAAAAAATTGTTTTGGCTTCAGCAAGTTTAAGTTGTTTGCTGATGATTGCCCTCAAAAGAGTACTGGCAAAAAACAAAACAAAAACAAAAACAAAAAAACAGCACCAGTCTTGGTATTGTAGCATTAACTAACAGTAAGGGAATGGTTAAATCAAGTATTGTACATCTATTTGATGCAATAGCATAAAGCTATATCAAAAAAACAAAAACCCTGTTAGAAATGTGTAATAATGCTCACGCTTATGGTAGAAACCATTAAAAAAAAGATAATTATAAATAGTGCTGCTCAAGTAATATAAAAGAATGAAAAATATGTGTACTATCTCAAAGTTATTGGAAGGAAATATGCCAAAATGCTCACTGTGCACATTAGCAGAGTACTCTATTTTATATTTTCTACATTATGGTCTTGTACATATTTCATACAGTATTTTTAAATGTTTTTAAATAAAACTATATGAAAACTGAAGTTAACTGAATAGTGTACCTTTATTTGCCTTCTGATAAAATTAAAACTGAGTATATCAATGTCGTCCAGTTCTAAAATTTCAAAATGCAAATGTACGTGTATGTGTTTATAAAATATAATACATACACATTATGTAAAATAGTAAATATATAATGTACATAAACATATGTAAACATTAATTTTATTTGCCTCAAGATACATTTGAGGCAATGCCTGGGTGGATCACTGGTGAAGTGAAATCTATTAGAAATCTATCAAAATATAGTTGGAAATATTACTTTATGGCATACGAGAATATCCGTTAAAATGATCTCAAGGACAAAAGTGTAGAATTTGTTATCTGATCTGATTGAACTTAAGGAATAAAGGACCCTTTTGACACAGGCAAACAGACAATGGGATCATTTATAACATGTAATGCCAATTACTCAAATTCGTATCTCTAAACACCTGTAATCAAGTGGCTGCTGAATCAAGGCTTTGGGTGACCAAAAAATGCTACCACTGAATATTTAGAGCAAACAGTGACTTTGGTTGGCTGCTTGCTTTAAGTGTGCTTAAAAACACTGAAAAGGAAAATTATAAACTCATGCCTTCTCATTTTCAGTTAAAGATATAAGTAAGGAATTACAAAGGTTTTAAGCCTTCCCCGAGCAGAGAGAGAGAGAGAGAGAGAGAGAGAGAAGAAAAACAGCTTTATCTCCTATGGCCACGAAGTAATAATTTCTTAAGACCAAACCCAATCTAATTCTGTGGGTAGCAAAATTACGATGTATTTTGAGTTCTCAATATTACGGTGTTCTATTTTTCATATTTCCCCGTCTTTTATTTTAAAGTTGACTAATTTATTGGGGAGCAGTGGGACCCTCAAGCTTGGGATGATAACATGAATGCAGATATAGGTGAAGATGAAGATCCTAAACCCCTAAATTTTTACTCATCAGCTTCTTTTGCCAGAGGAAGTAAACCATCCTCTCTTTGCTTGAAAAATCTGTAGGTCCTGCCTTACACAGTTTCTTTGGGGACACGGTGATTCTGCTGAGGACCCGTTCCCATCCATCCTCACTGCTCCTAAACCCCAAACCAGATTCAAATCCAGAAAGCCCCAGTATGTCAGGTTCTAAGTGTGAACTGGGTGAAGTCATCATGGATACCAGAAGAATGCCAAGATTTTGCTTCATTTGCCTAAAGCTCTATGGCTTTTGAAGAATTGGAAATGGAAAGTACTATGAGAGTGGAACCTTCATTTTCATCCACTATTACCCACTACAAAATTTTTGCTTCCTTTTCCTGCAACAGTGGGCATTGTCAGGCTGGAGGTGTTAGTTCCCATGGGTAACGCGTTATGACCAGGAGGCGGAAAAGAAAGCAGGATATCCTCTGAGATACCTCTTAATTCTCCCACGTTCTATGGTAAAATATAATGAATAAAAATATTGTTTTTCAATATAGGCCAGATTATTAATTGACACACTCTTTAGGAATAAAGGCCTGGGTCACCCCATGAGGCAAGGACACAGAGCAACGGTCTTCCTAAGGGCAAAGGGAGAATGGAATGCCTCGGGAAAGAGGAAAATATAAATCACAGTTATGACCATGTGACCACAGACACATTGGAAATAAAAACCAACATAATTATGAGTATTTCTTACATTGATATCAAATTACTTGATTACTCATTTTCTCTTTCCCCATCTTCTAGTCTCCTAATATTTACTATATGTAATATATTAATATAATAAACTTAGACCTCAGTAAATAAATTCATGTATATCATGGGGGGAAATACAGCTTAGCTAAAAAAGTAACAGAACATTATGCAAATCCAGATATTGTGCTATGTGGACTTTGTATCTCCTTCTGGAGAGTAGAAGAGTCTAATTTAGCTGCAGGAGGGATAGCTGTATTAGGTTAGGCTGATACAATATCTTGATGATGTATTTCTGTGAAAATTAAATATAATTTAAACCGGTGTATATGGTTTTTAACGTGTAAAGTGGGGGACTGTGGTGGTTTCTTCCTGTGTCAACATAGCTAAGCTCTAACTACATGTTCTGGAATCTCTTTCCCTTTATGGTTTGGAGTTAGATTTGGCCAAAGGGAAATGTTCACAAGACCGAGACGGCAGAATTTAAAAATCACTGCTTACTGTGTGAAAACCGTAGCGACAAACTGTGCTAAGAAATACACACGTAGTACGATGCATGCCCTCCCTCTCTTCCACCCTCCTTCCTTGCAGTTCTTCTTCACAACTACCAGCTCGGATAACCAACAGCAAGCCAAGCCTGCCACCAAATGCAGGGGCGATGGCCTTCCAGATTTCTCTAGCAACTATCCATTGCAGTTTCACTCTGACAGCTGGAGTTTCGAGTTTTCCTAGATCTGTCGCTGCAAACTGCAAAGTGTCCATCATACCAGTGCTTCCGGAGGTCTGCTGAGTCATTTTTCCCTGACCACTTAAATCCCCTTTTTGTATCTTATTACCTTACCTCCTCCTGCAAGTGCACAATCAATTCCTCATTCTGCATTACTCATAGTGATTCTACTTCCCTGACTGAACCAGGGTTGATGACGAGTTTCATTTAAAACCCTTGATAACTATTGCTGATATGATAGTTCTTTTCCGCTCTTGGTTTCCAGGTCACCACTTTCTCTTTACTATCTTTACTATTTACATTAGTCTTCTATGCTGTTCTCCACTTTTCCTTGAGCCCTTAATAAATATTCCTGATCTCAGTTTTGGTCTTCTTCTCCATCTACTTTTTTTTTTAATGTTTATTTTTGAGAGAGGAAAGAAAGCAAGAGAGAGCACATGTGAGAGAGTGGCAGAGAGAGAGGGAGACACAGAATCCGAAGCAGGTTCCAGGATCTGAGCTGTCAGCACAGAGACCAACATGGGGCTCGAACTCACAAACTGCAAGATCACGAGCTGAGCCAGAGTCAGACACTCAACCAACTGAGCTACCCAGGGATCCCTCCATCTACATTTTTCTCAATCTACGATCAATCCTTTGATGATCCTAGGTAGCCTTGCAACTTAATATTCATGATCCATAATTTCCTTCAATGCCAATAAGCAACCCACCAGAGAATATCCCTGGCTTCTCTTTCACAAAAACATCCAGAATTCACCAGAATTCAAACATGTATGCCCACTTCACTTATCTGAGCTATCATTATCATAAATGGTCTTCTTTGGTCAATTAATTCTGTAGGGGCTTCTCAAAAAAGAAATCAAAGTAATTGTCCCAGATTATATGTTGCATCAAATCTCTGCAACATCACCCCCTTTTTATGTAGAACTACAGCTAACCTTCTCACAAGTACTTGTGTAGCCCTATGACATCCGGCTGACCCTGAGTTACCATTTTGGCCCCATTCTCTTTCCTTCTCCTACGTCACCCCACTCCAGCCACAGTGGCATTATTGATGATCCTCAAACACACCAAATATGCTCTTACATTTAGCCCATCATGTCACCTGCTCAGTAAAGCCTGCCATGACCACACTGATTAAAATTGTCACTGATGCCTCTATTAGGATTCCTCATGGCTGCTAAATTTTCTTCTGTATACTTATTAGCTCAAACATACCAATTGATTTTATTATGTATATTTTCTTATATTGATCTTTCCTACCCAAATTATGAGTAGAATATAAACTCCATAGGGCACCTGGATGACTCAATTAGTTAAAGGTCTGACTTCGGTGAAATGTCTAACTTTAGCTCAGATTGTGGTTTGTGACTTTGAGCCCTACAGTGCGCTCTGCACTGACAGCACAGAGCCTGGCACGTGCTTCAGATTCTCTGTCTTCCTCTCTCTGCCCCTCCCCCGCTCCCTCTCATGTGTGCACATTCTTTCTCAAAAATAAACATTAAAAAAAGAACATAAACTCCATCAGAGTAGAATGTGGTCTTTTTTGTTGTTGTTGTTTTTAGTGATTTAATCCGAGCTTTGAATAATGTCTAGCAAATAAGAAGTGTTCAATAAATATTTGATGCATTCACAAATGAATGGTGAAATGGTGATTCTTTAACAAGGATCTGGTACAAGCCTGATAAATAGATTTTCTATGTATATATACATACATCTTTTTTAAATTTTTTTCGACATTTATTCAGTTTTGAGAAACAGAGAGCATGACCAGGGGAGGGGCAGAGAGAGAGGGGAAACAGAGAATCCAAAGCATGTTCCAGGTTTCAGGCTCCAGGCTTGGAGCTGTCAGCACAGAGCCCAGTGTGGGACTCCAACTCACCAACCATGTGATCATGACCTAAGCCAAAGTCAGCAGCTTAACTGAACCACCCAGGCACCACTTGTATGTATATTCTTTTGTCTTTCTGTTGTAGAAATGTTGGCAACAGTAATAACATAGCATAAAATGTTAATGTTTTAACATTAAACACAAACACTATTTTTTCCCCTAAAAACTAGCCCTTAAAAAGAGCAACGGCAAGCAAGGTTTTAATCTCTTGTACTTTCTAAAAAAAAGAAAAATATTTGCCATAGCAATGAATGAAGGCAAAATTATCTAGCCAAAATATCATGCATAATCTACCTTGATATATAAGATAGGACAAAATAAAAAAGGATCTCTTTTTTTAATGTTTTTTTAATGTTTATTCATTTTGGAGAGGCAGAGAGAGACAGAGCATGAGCGGGGGAGGGGCAGAGAGAGAGAGGGAGACACAGAATCTGAAGCAGGCTCCAGGCTCTGAGCTGTCAGCACAGAGCCCGACGACACAGGGCTCGAATTCACAGATGGTGAGATCATGACCTGAGCTGAAGGCGGACGCTCAACGAAATGAACCACCCAGGTGCCCCAAGAAAAGATCTTTAAAATGATTTTGGAAACTTTAAAAAATATTTGTTTAGTACTTCTTCCTTGATAAATGCCAACTCTATTTAAATTTAAAGTAGGAGAAAGAAAGAAAGAAAGAAAGAAAGAAAGAAAGAAAGAAGAAAGAAAGAAAACGAAGAGAGGTAAGATCAGCTGAAACTGAACTGCCGACAAGACAGGATAAAAAAAAAAGAAAAGAAAACTAACTATAAAAACCACAACTTAGGAAACACTTCCAAATGTGATTGAGGGTGCAGTCTGGTGGTTTATGTAGCAATGTAGAACAGAATGTCCATCAGGAAATCAGAAAAACAGACGTGACCATGAGCCAGTGACCAGTGAGAGTGTAGCCCAAGGACAACCAGCCTTACTCTGTTTACAAGATATTTGAAGAGATCTGCCCTTAATGGAGCAAAGCTTTAATGATGTAGGGAGTCTCTTTGGTTCTAGAGGTTTTTCTTCCTTGTAAAGATGCCATTCATCTCTCTCTCCTTTCCGGTTATCAACAAACAGCTATCTAATCTAAAAGCAGACGGAATACTAAAGGTGCCTACTTCTTTCAAGATGCTGAACTTTCCTCCAGGACAGACAACTTACTTTGGGGATATACTTTGTAAAAAACACTCCTAATAAAGATTCCAAATTAAGTATAATCCTTAACCGTTCAAACCTTATTCTAATCTTTTATGTTTCATGTTTTAATTCAAAATCACTACAACCACTTATCTACAAATAGTATGTAAAGTATTATTAACATCATTATTCATCTGAGTAGTTTAGAGTTTGTTTATTCTTCTAGTTCACAGAGGCTAAGAATGAGTTTTAGAGACAAAGAGAGAAGGCTTTGATAAACAGCAATTTGAAAGGACTATGTGTGTATGTTTGTGTATTTATCGCAGTGATGAGGATGAATGGCCCCAAATCTTGCCAACAAAAGCATGCACCAAAGTAGTAACGTGCTCAAAGTAGTGCACGTAACCACTGACTTGGCTTGGTGATATTTTCCAAGTCTAATTACAAAACAAAACCAAAAAATCAGAATAAAGTAAAAAGGTAAGAAACATTTATTTCACAATGTACATGGGAGTACTTATCTAAAATGTAAAAACTCTTCTTTCCTCAAAACTGTCAACTATTAGACACCAGGGAGCCTATAAAGAGTATTCTATAATGCCAAGTATGGGTCACATGCAAAGATGAATGAAGACCTAAATGGCAGAGGGTACCATTGTGTATTATGCTGGTGTTGTGCATTAACATACCTACAGAATTTTTTTTTGTTCTGAAATAACACACACTCCAATTACTTCCTCATGTTTAAGGAAACACTGTTCAAGGAACTGGAAGACAGATTTAGATGCATACATACCTTCACCTATATACATTCCATGATCTCTATCCCCAACTGATTGATAATCAAATGACAGCAAACAAAAATACCCCAGTAACATGTGACCAATAAAGGCTATGACGAGACACTCAAATAGATTTATGAAACCAAATGATACATTTCCCAAGGAGAAAATGTTTAATCATACTAGAGTTACCTCTATTTTGTCCAAAATAATGTTCTTTTGGCCAAACTTATTTACACACACACACACACACACACACACACACACACACACACACAAAATGAGTTGATAAAGATATTTGTCTTCATTTTTTTGATATTAATAACTTTTCACCATTTATTAAAAACAAACAGAAAACTTTTATAGCAGGCAAGGAAACCAGCTAATCACAATATACATGTAAATAAACTGAGGCAAATCAAATACAAGTGATTTGTCTGAGTAAATCTGTAGCAGAACTATAATGATACCTCCTTCCTTAAAGCAATGCCTGTTCCTTGGCCCACTGCACATTCCAGGAGTCTCGCAAATTCAGGAATGGAAAAGGTAATTATTTATTTAGTTGGAAACGTGAATAGGATTTTGAAGAAAAAGAATAGACTCAAAATTTCAGAATTTCTTTTTCTTCTCCAAATATCTTAAATCCTCTTTTAAGTTCTTAGTTGTTAGTTTGTGGTTAAATAAAACATAATCATCTGATAAATCTTTGTAGTGTGGTCTGATTTTTCCTGTAGCAAATCCAACAACCCAAATCAAACTAACACATTTTCTGGCCTCTTCCCACTGGACCAAATTTTAAGAAAATGAGCCAGATTTTCTGTCCTGGGGCATATTTTTAAGAGCTAAAGTTTTAGTTTGTTAGATAGGGAAGAGAATACAACTCTCTTGGCGTCTGTACAGGTTTAAAGCCACATGACAAGATGTTACATTTCTTAAAGAAGGTAACACACAATGATTTATCTGTCCTCATATCTAATTTTTATCTCAGAGCCATCCATCTGATAACAAGTCAATTGCAGGTACCTAGTTTCTAAGAGAGCAACTTGTAGACAGAAAGATATGTGATGCTGGTGGGAAAGAGTGGCAATGCCCACTAGTGCCCAGATCTGTAACTTAATCCTACTAAGTGATATTTTATTTCCATGCCATGATGCTAAGAAAAGTCTCAAGAGAGACAATGTACAGTGAACGTCACCAAAACCAATCCTAAAAATTTATATAGGAACTGGACTGACAAGTGGGAAGTCTTCTATTCAAGAAACACTGCCAGGTTTCCTAGACTATTAAAAATCAAGATGGAGATTCACTTTGAAAATGTGAATGCAGTAGTGAAAAGAGTTGGACCATGACTAATTCTTTTCTAAGTCTAAACACTTAAGAACAGTATAGGTTATAGATAAGGACTCCCTGTTTACAAGACAAGTCTGAATTTCCAATCGAGAGGTTAGGAATCTCCTTCTCTGGCAGTCACTCAAAGTGTAGACATTAGTAGGAAAGGAATAGTGAAGGGCCAGTTTTTGGAGTTGGGAATAGAGCAAGTGACTTCAGTGGTTACTTTCAGTCTTCAGACTGACTCTTCGTGAGCCCATACTGATTGTATTTATTATTTTCTTTGGTTTCTGATACTTTCATTCTTTATCTTAATGGTCCTAAATTTGCAGAGTCTGGGTGGTTTATTACTCTGGGTTAAAAGTAAAAATTAAGCATTTGTGGGTTCTCCATTCTTCCATAGATTAGTCCCATGGTTTTAGGCCAATTGCTAAATTTCTTTAACGTTTAGTGATGAGATTAATAATTGCAGTTGTTAAAAAGTAAGTCAATGGTGCAAATTACTTGTTCTGAATACCTGAAGTTCTTTGAGCCTGGGTTTACTGACAGATCTCGCCTTCCTGCTGAGTTCAAGTAAGAATCTTTCCATATGAGAGAGAAGTAAACAAAATTCATTGCCTAGAATTGTAAAGGAATGTTTAGGTTGAAGCTAAAATTCCCCCTGAAAAAGATAAAAACTATCTCAGCCCCCTTCCCTCCCAATGTATACCAAAACTGGTAGCGACTACTGGTTTTGCAAGTCAACAGTAATGGAATGGGAGTTTATGGAAGTTGGGTGCTCTTCCGTTGTTTATTTTTTTTAAACAATCAAAACCACTGTTAATTGTTTCACCAAAATAATTCATTGGGTCTATTTGTTAAAAACTATTTTTGTTCTTTAGTTTTTACATCAAGGGCCAAGTGATCATAATCTCAACAATTCAAAAGGATTAATACAAAATTCGTCTCTGTCATCCCGCACCTGCGTTTCTACCTCTGAAAAGTCAAATAATGGATATCGGGGCATGGAAAGAGGCAGGTGGGAACAGGTGGGAATGATCTCTACATCACTGATCTAGAACCCTTTTGTCAAAATCAATTTGTGGTTCCACCTTCTGTCTTTAGGTCATGCTTTCCTCTTTCATATTTTGCATTTGTATTGTCTTTATACTGTACTATACCCCCTAATTATAATCAGCATTATTTACCTTTTCTCATTCTCAGGAATGAAACAAAAAGAAAAAATCTCTACTTGCAGTTATTAGAAATTTGAAACTCTAAAATGATAGAGACAGCTCTTTTTGTGAATAAAAACAAAATTCCTTAATTTTAGTTCTCTAATATCTAATTCCCTAATTAGGGATTATTAGGAATTCCCTAATATCTAATTACCTAATCTCTAATTCCTAGTATCTTAATTCCCTAATATCTAATTTATTTCATTAGTCACTATTTAAAAGAAAATAAAGATGGCTCCTATCATTTGGTGCATTTCTAACATACAAACTATGTTTTTAATAATTTTGATTATATGCCTAAAGAATAATAAGGACACTGGGATTAACGAAAAACCCTTTCCTTGAAAGCGTATTTAGATTAACACCTCATCAGTGTGGAAGTTGACCTTTGTGAAGTCTTCTGTCTTCCTAACTGGCCCGGATGTGCAAACCAACCTTGGCTTCTCTGAAGCAAGTACACAGATAGCCCTCTCACACCTGCAGCACAAAGGTGACAGTCCCACATCTACTGTGCAGATCTTCATCTTTTGAAGAATTGTACTTGCATTCTCCATGCAATCTTTTTGCTTCAATAATGAAGCCCTTTGATAATTTAAGAGTTCTGTTTTTTATATCATGCCCAATGCTTATTCCAGAACACAGCTTCCAAACTTTGCAGAACCTATACTTGAAATACTGCTTCACTCGAGAGTAAACAGCAACAATGTCTGCTCTTCTAGAATGTAAGTCTTATGTATAGCACTGATTTGCTTCGTGTGACAATGTGGTAGAGAGAAGATTCACTCCTCTATTGCCATGTCATTTTACCTACGATGTTTTAGACCCCTCCTTAATTTTCCAGCAGTAAGAATGTACCTGAAGTGACAGAATGGAAAGGAAAAAATCAAGTTTGTCCAGTCTTGACCAAATTGCTTCAGTCTCTTGTCCTGTCTTCTAATTAAGACCATCTGTTTATATTAGGGAATTTCTAAGGTCCCTTTCAGTTGCAAAATGTCATGGGTTCCATAGCATTTTGGTGGTATTTCTATGTGTTTGTTGTGGGGGTATTTTCTCATCTTCTTCCTCCTCCTTCCTTCCCACCTTTATTTTCCCCTCTTCTTATTCTTTTTAATAATGCTTAGGCACATGTATGCTACTTGGGAGCATTAACAATTATATGTATTATTATCTTTGCATTCAAAGATGCTCATATGTAACAAGATTTTATAACAAGAAATGTTAGGTCTCTAAGGTTACTTGAACATCTTTAGTATCATTGGCCATGATCGATATGTTATTCCACTTTCCTTCAGTAAAGACCCAAACTTGTCAAAGAGGCCCTGGGCTCACCATCTCCAACTGTAGGAAGTTTAACTAATTAAGACTGCAGCTACAGTACTGCGAACTTGGCCTTTGAGATCACACTGCTCAAGAGTCAATGACAGTCCCGAAGGCAGGAGTGTCCTTCAAAGACACAGACTCCCATGAGGACTTTGGCTCCCTGATGGGCTCCCTGATGGCCTTACTAAACCTTCTGTACAGTACATGTTTGGCTTCCACCCAACCTTCTCTCCTTCTTCTTCCCTCAGACTCAGACCAACAATGAGGTCTTAAAACTATCCCAGACATTCTGCGTTCCCCTTCCAATTTCTCTCTAATAATATCCTTGCACATTTAATCCCATTTTGGCATATGCTTCCCCAAGGTTCCAGACAAACACAGGCCCCAAAGACCAGAGATGCACAAATATCCCAGTATTTACAAGCTAAAATATAGAGTTCAAAGAACCATAAAATTTAGACGTACTGAGATCAAACAAAACATGAAGTGATCAAAAAATAGCAAAAAAAGTTATGTTCACAGTTGTAAATGTCCTCATTTTCTTCCCTTACAGATGAGGCATTCATCATGTAACTCATTCCTACTCAAAGTCCCAAGTTGTCCTTGGCACAATACACATACCATCTCATTCAATGGTCATATCTGCATCTTTTTTGGTAGATAAGGAACACTAAAACTCAGACTGATGCTGAACATAGAATGGTAACCAAATGTGCATATAAATTGCAAATCCACCCTTAGTCCTTCCTTTCATACTACATTCGATATGGTGCTAGACTGCAAGAGCAAGGCAATATAATAGCTGCCACATTTTTCCTATTATTTTTGTACAGATTGCCTTAATTCATAGCTGCTTAGCAAAAACCTATCAAATTAATGGCAATGAGTACATCCATGTCAAAATAAGCCAGTTACAGTATGGCACAGGGACTCACCTTCTCCTACATGGCTATTTTTTTTTTTTTAGATATTAAAAAGACATGTTTATCAAATCTGAGAGAGGCAAGAGAGGGTTGCCAAGGTAGGATTATGCATTTTGAATGTGGACTGAATTTGACAGTATGAACTGAAATGAAAGCATCAAGATCAAGTGTTACAGAGAAAACCATGTGGCCCTGATTTTAGGTTCAAAAGATAGTTTTGTAAGTACAGGATGCAACTGTTCAAAGACGAGACCATTTTTCTTTTGAATGTAATATAAGGTTGGACTTGTGGAATAACAGGAGTTCATATAAAGGTCCAAGATTTTATAAGACCACAAACTTGATAGGAGCCAACAGTGTTACTTTGTTGCTAAAAAAAGAACATCTAATTTTGAACTATACTTATTTACATAGTGCATTATCAAAGAAAGTTAAATACATGGATCTGGAGGATAGTCCCTGGGTCTGGGCATCAAGTTTCAAGGGGGAGTCTCCCTAAACTCCAATACTATGGAAATCATGCACACCATCTTGGATTAGGCTTTACGTATCTATGCATTTAATACACACTGAAGTGACACTATAAACCCGGCATGTGCTTGATCAATGGGATGAAAAATGGATTCTTGCATGCATGGAATTCAAAGCCTAAAGCTGATGATCTGAACGACCTAAAGGATGAGTAAAGGAAAAATGCGAGTTACCTGAAAATACTTGAAAATATTTTGATAGAGAAGGTCTACTTGTCCAGGCCGGATGCCATTTAGACAGTTGTCAGCGAAGAGAAGTTGGCCTGCAAAGTTATGTGGGAAATGGTTGTGTTCCTGGTAGTAAAGGTATTCATCCCTTTTGGCCAAGTATTCCCAGATCCCCGATATAGAAAAGTGATGTGGCCAATCTATCTCTAACTCTGGAACCGAAGCCCAACTCCCATGGCCCCAGATAAAGAAAGAGTACCTACCATCCACTCGGATGCACTTGGATGGACTATTATTGTATCCCAGCCCCTTAATACCCCTGAGAAGGAGTGAAGACTTGTCTAGGTCATCTTCTTGGAACCTGACATTGAACTCTGCT
The DNA here is from genome assembly GCF_014898765.1 of Herpailurus yagouaroundi. Taxonomy (NCBI): domain Eukaryota; kingdom Metazoa; phylum Chordata; class Mammalia; order Carnivora; family Felidae; genus Herpailurus; species Herpailurus yagouaroundi. Next base: position 71,700,044 of record NW_024412391.1, read on the forward strand.
GGCTGCTCACACTGCCCCAGATAATGACAGGCAATGCAAAACCCACAGACCACTCATCCCATCAATACTGCCTCTTTCCTAAGAGTTCTGCTTCAACAGCTCTGCTGGGCCATTTGAGTTTCTTTGTTTAATACATTCATTAGAATACATTGTTCAATATGCTACGTACCCCAACATTTGAGTAAAATAACTAGGAATTTAACTGTAACCAGCAGGTGCAAGTTGCATCCAACATTTCAATGGAGTAAGAAAGAAAGTTATCAAATTAGAGATCATAGGACACGAAATTAAAGTTTGGGAGGTTTGTTTGCTGGGTTTTTTGAGGTAGGAATGTTTCAGTCATCAGAGTCTTCAAACAGAGATGACCATGACATCACTGAAGTGTATTTTTTTTTAATTTTTTGTAATGTTTATTTATTTTTGACACACACACACACACACACACACACACACATACAGAGAGAGAGAGAGAGAGAGAGAGAGAGAGAGAGAGAGAGAGAGTGGGGGAGGGTCAGACAGAGAGTAAGACAGAGTCCGAGGCAGGTTTCTGGCTCTGAGCTATCAACACAGAGCCTGATGTGGGGCTCAAATCACAAATGGTGAGATCAGACCTGAGTCAAAGTCGGACCCTTACCCGACGGTGCCACCCAGGCACCCCGAAGTGTATTATTGAGTTTATTTTCACATCTTATTGTGAAAATATTATTTCACATCTATATTGAGTTTATTTTGAGTTACCATTATTATTTCACATCTACATTGAGTTTATTTCACAATATAGGTCATTCCTATATTGGGTGGAAAATGTTTTTGTTTCATCTTGTTTCACTTCACTTTTGTTTTTTTGGGGGGAGGAGGGGGAAGGATTGTATTTTTTTTGTTGTTGTTGCTGTTTAGTAAATCTCTAAATCCACTTTTAATTCCAGAATTCTCATTCTCGATCTTTGAATTGGGCAAGGCAAAACTGTACCCAAGCAGTTACCTCGTGTGACTGATTAAATGCAGGTCGTTGATGGGAGT
>NW_024412391.1:71706063-71815907 GCF_014898765.1 Herpailurus yagouaroundi
TTTTAAGAAATAAGTATAAGCTCAGGGCACCTGGGTGACTCAGTTAAGCATCTGACTCTTGATTTCAATTCAGGTCATGATCTCACAGTTCATGAGATGGAGCCCCGTGTCTGGCTCTAGGCTGACAGCAAGGAGCCTGCTTGGAATTCTCTCTCTCCCTCTCTTTGCCCTGCCCCCACTCACACATGCATGTGCATGCATGCTCTCTCTCTCAAAATAAATAAACCAACATAAAAAAAAGAAAAGAGGAAAGAAGGAAGGAAAGAAGGAAGGAAGGAAGGAAGGAAGGAAGGAAGGAAGGAAGGAAGGAAGGAAGAGAAAGAAAGAAAGAAAGAAAGAAAGAAAGAAAGAAAGAAAGAAAGAAAGAAAGAAAGAAAGAGGCTAATAAACATGCAAGGCTTTTAATTTCATCACACATGCCACACTTCCTCCAGGGAAGGAACTCCTATCACCTAGCCCCATCTCTTCAGCACTAAAACTCTAGTCAAGATTCACCTTTTTAAAGAAACTTTAACAGAAAAACCATGGTAATTTAATTTGCTACAGAAAAATCATCTTGCTAAAACCCTACTTAATTTTATCTACCTATTGATCCCAATAAAAATATTTTTATTAACACCTTTAAGCAAAAATCACGCATTCAGTAAGACTTTTTAAGAAAACCCCTTATTACTTTTAACACATTAAAGCATCTTTTATTAATCCCTTTACTAAAGCCCTGAATCCAACTTCACTGTCCGTCTGCAAATTGTATAGGGCCCCACATGAAATCTGAATCTCTCCCTCCCTCCTCCATGGGAATGTAAGTACCAGCTGAGCAGAAATTCCTAAATAGCAAAGTGTCAGTGATTGGTATTCTACCCACCATAGCATGAAACCTTGATTCAGATAATCAAGTCAAGCCACAATCCTCTAGAAAAACCCAAGCTTCAAATACTAGAAATAACAAATACATTTACCAAGTACAATGGGTAAAAGGCAGGGCCAAGATCCGAGTCATAGAACATGAGATTGACATTAGTTGGAACAGGATCAAGTCCATCTACAATTTCAGTGAGAAAAATCTGATTGTTGGGATTTCTGTATGTTTACACTTTGGTCTTAGAGATTTTAGATGTGGAATTGCAGAAGTGATTACTGAATCAAAGCCATGATAGCCTCACTCTTTTTGAAAAACACTCAAACATTACCATCATTTTATGATTGTATAGTTTTTATAATGAATATTAACTGACTGGGCTAACACTTTATCTGGCATTTTGACATTTCAGTACTTACATGAATAAAAGCATCAGACATATAGTTCAACATAAAACAACCATTAAAAAGACAAAAAATTATGTATACTCAAATAGATATATCCCTGAGATACCTAAAGTTAAAAAAAAAAAAACTCACTATGTTATATGTGAAATTAGTCCCATGTTTATTAAACATTGTGTATAGAGAGGGAATAACTTCTAAGAGGTTATTCACAAAATTGTTAACAACTGATCATTTTAGAACCATTAAGTTATTAAGAATGTAAGTTTTAATTTTTCTTATTTTATACACATTTTCATTTTTATTGTGTATTTTTAATAAACTACACATATACAAGCAAATTATTACTTAACAAATCCTTAAATATTAAATATTAATAATATGAAACTCCCATGTGTAATTGCTATCAATACATCTCACAACTCTATCTTTGATATCAAGGATTTTTTTCAAGTATACAAATTATCATTATTCAGAAATTCAGTCTTGTTTGCTCTGATTTTGCACTTGAATTTACCTATGTCCCCTGAAATAGAAAAATTCTATAGCTATTATTGGCTTTATGCCAAATCCCCCATGCTCTTAGCACTGTAGCTTTGTGAATTTGTTGTCTCTCTCTTTTCCTCTCTAACTTTCTGTATCTCTTTCTCCGAGATTCATAGACACACATATACTCCCACTTAAATACCAAATTTTCCTCCAAGAGCTTACACCTTACCAAAGTGCTAATGGAGAAAGAATTCCACCGTCATCCACTTATCCAGCACCAGCCCATCCCTAAAACATCCATCTTGACCCTCATCCTAGATTACTACTCAAACGTCTCACTTCTTTGTGATGAGTTTTTCCTCTGAACACCCTGGGTCTTTTTACTGTCATTGAAGTTAGGGACTCCCAAATTCATCTCAACTGTCTAATAATGAACATCAAAAAGGTAGCAGTCTAGTTTCTTGATCAGATTTCCCAAGGGAAATTTCCTCGTCTGCAATGCACATCTTCTAGCCAATAACTTTTTAAATTCTAAGTTTCAAGAGCACTGCCTTTATCCATCTGCAAAAAAATCATGCTAGAGGTTCCCCCAAGATTAATAGAAACCTCCTTATCTTATTTGTTATTTCAATTAACATTTGTTTAAAGGTGACAGAGACCAGCTTTGGCTTATTTACACATACATGCACACATACACATACACAAGAATTTAATAATGGCTAGATTTAAACTTACGTATTGGGCATTATCTGTATTAAGACAACTTTCAAATACTAATGAAACACAGAAAAGAAAACCTGCCTACTTTTGGATACAAAGACCCAATAATATGTCCAGTCTCCCACATTCCATCTAAAATTTCAATTCAATCCTTATAGTTTATCAGTAAGATTTCTCTTTTAACTAGGTAAGTTTATGATTAAGTTCTTGTTTTTAAAATAGCAAATAAAAATAATTGTTTTAGAAATTCTGTACCAAAATGAGCAATGACGTAACATTAACACTGCTAGATATTAAAACATATTATAAAGCTATAGTATTTATAACACTGCTGTTTTTATTATATGCCAATACGATAGCTCACTGCCAACGACAGTCTTTAATACACTTTAGGCAATGTCACATTCTTCTAGGAGAGATTCAAATCCTAACCCATTGACACATCTTGAAACTAATGCTATGTGATTTCAAAGATGTCCTTAAAGAATTATTAGGCACTGATATAAGTTCTATTTCTAGGTTGTTACCCAAAAGAGAATATATCTTATATATAGTAGCTTTATTCATAATGGCCTATTACTGGAAATAACTCAAACGTCCATCAACAGAACTGATAAACAAAGAATAGCTTATTTATACAGTGAACTAATATACAACAAAGCAAAAAATTAAAACTTAATGATAAATGAGTTTTAAATACCTAATGTTGAACAAAGGAGGCAAAATACCAAAGAAATTATGTTTTATGACTGCATTTACATGAAGTCCAAGAAAACTGAAAAGTAATCCATAATGATATAAATCAGCTTAGTAGTGGTAGAAGGTGGGGGATGTACTCAAAAGGGCCATGAGGAAAATTTCTGGTATGATGAACGTGTCTCACGTCTTCATTTGGGTGGTGATTAAATGGGCTCTACAATGGTCAAAACTGATCTCACTACAATCTTATTAATTTTATTGCATGTGAAATATATCTAGCAAAAAAAAATACATATATATGTATAACACATCATTAAAAAAAGGAAAAAGCAAACGATGTCTAATCCAATGCATCCATTAAAGAGCTAATAAAACACGTCCCTTCTTTCCATTGATACAATTCCAATCTTCCGTCTTGCTGTTCCTGTTGTGCAACAACAGACATCACCCTACCCATCACCCCAACCAACACTGTAACCTCTCCTTTTTATTTATTTTGCTATTTTTCCTGTGGCATGAGAAGCTTATAATCATTAGAAGGCATTCTCAGGTTCCATTTTTTTTTTTTTAATTTTTTTTTCAACGTTTATTTATTTTTGGGACAGAGAGAGACAGAGCATGAACGGGGGAGGGGCAGAGAGAGAGGGAGACACAGAATCGGAAACAGGCTCCAGGCTCTGAGCCATCAGCCCAGAGCCTGACGCGGGGCTCGAACTCACGGACCGCGAGATCGTGACCTGGCTGAAGTCGGACGCTTAACCGACTGCGCCACCCAGGCGCCCCACAGGTTCCATTTCAATGAACCCATTATCAGGTACATTGAAACCTTCACATTAGCAGAAAGCAGAGATAAGATGAGAAGCCAACATTTAAAGACTTTAGGTGTGACCCTTAGAGCTGTGTTATCTACTCCTCCCCTTACCTAACACATACACACACATACACTCTCTCTCTCTCTCTCTCTCTCTCTCTCTCTCTCTCTGTCTCCTTTTGGCTTCCGGATGGACTAGTGAATTACAGCTACAAGGTTTAACTGAAATGGCACCATACATCACTTTGTTTTTCTCTAGGGTTAACTGTTTCTGGGTTTAAGAGCAGTAAATATTATGATAATCTTTACATTTTGATGTGAACTGTGTTCCTTAGTAATAATGGTATGAAATACATTAAAGCTATGTAAAAGACAGCTCTGCTAACTTTTTTTTAAACAATTATTTGTGTTAGTAATATAAGAAATTTAGTGTAATCACTTGAAAACCACATAACTTGCTGGTCCCGTTGACTAATGGAACCATACTGGAGATCAAAGATTGGTTTTTCAGATGCAAAACTGGACACTCAGCCATGGTGAAAGCCTTGTCTATCTTTATGAGGGAGAATTCAATTTGTTGAGTGTGTGTGTGTGTGTGTGTGTGTGTGTGTGTGTGTGTGTGTAGTCTCCATAACTACCACTAGGATCACTTTCCTCAAGAACTCATTTAAAAAAATAAGGTACCTAGAGATGCCTGGCTGGCTCAGGTTTCTGATTCTTGATCTTCAGGTTTTAAGTTTGAGCCCCACATTGGGTGTAGAGATTTTTTATTAAAAATAAAAAATAAGGTACCTAGAGACAGAGGTTGGTCATTACTCATGGAGCAAGCAATAGTATCCAGTATGTGAAGAGTCTTTTCTACAACAGAGGCAATATTAAAAATATGCATTCATATGAAACACATCTACTCTTGACTTTGACCCCTTTTTAATAAGTACATACATATCCTTCTAAATTATATTATCCTCGCTACTTAATTCTTGCTCCTTCCAAGTCTCCACCCATCCCATCAGATCATTAGCCTTTTGTCCAGAAATTGGTATAGATACTGATCTTAGGCTACCCTTTTCCCAGACCATTGTTCGTATAGAAAGGAAGAGAGATGATATTAAGATGTGGTAAATTGTTACATTGCATAGTATGATAGATATCTAATGAGTGTATTCTAGGAACAGAAAAAGAATCCTATACACCAGGTGATCTAAGAGTACTAATTGGAGATGGCAAGGATTCAATATGGCTCTCAAAAGGATGGGTAAGATTTGGTAAGAAAACAATAGACAGGATGGTGAAGGAAAAGTATAATCTAGGAACATGGAACACTGAGAGTTAGATTATAAAATATAAGTAGAGACATTTTCGTGGCATGTTTACATTTCCTTATCGAAGTATTTGTCTTTATTTTTTCTGTAGTGGATAGTCAGCAGCTGAGTTTAAACAGCTAAATGACTCAGTTAGATCAGTGTTTCAGGAAGAGAATTCTGTTAACACCATGCAGAATGGATTTCAATGAATGATAGAGGAATGGAGATCAGTTTGGAAGAAAAGAGAAGGAATCCCAAAGTGGTAATGCAAGTAATATTTAAATTTTTTTTTTCAACGTTTATTTATTCTTGGGACAGAGAGAGACAGAGCATGAACGGGGGAGGGGCAGAGAGAGAGGGAGACACAGAATCGGAAACAGGCTCCAGGCTCTGAGCCATCAGCCCAGAGCCTGACACGGGGCTCGAACTCACGGACGGCGAGATCGTGACCTGGCTGAAGTCGGACGCTTAACCGACTGCGCCACCCAGGCGCCCCATGCAAATAATATTTAGATGGTGGGGGGGGGGGGGGGGGGGAGGGAAGTATCGTGGATATAAAATCAATAGAATTTGACAAGGAATTAGACCTAAGAGTTGAGAAATAATAGAGGCAATTCTAAAAAGCTTTCCCTCATCCAACTTCTCTCCTGAGAAGGATAATGGAGCAGAAGTACAATAGAGTAGTAGCTGTCTCCCTGAAAACCAGCAAGGTTCCAACAGAGTATTCACATCGGTTAAGCCCAGAAGAGAAGAAACTCATATACTGGAGGGGCAATCGCTACGAACAATTCTGAGAAAAGGTTAGATCTCCTACTGAGTCACCTTTTGTCTGTGGCTTTGTGCCACTGGAATATGTGTTACCCTTTCCCATAGAATAACTAAACACCACTACCAACTCTTAGCCTGCCTCCCTGTTTTCTTACAATTTTTGTTTGTTTGTTTCCTAAAGGCTACATGCTGTATCACTTCCTTCCAGCACTATTTTTATTTCTTTGCTTATTTTTCGGTTTTTACAAGTTTTATGTCATCATACTCATCTACTTTTTACTATCACCAGCCCTTGAAGTCATTTCTAAATATTCTCAAACTGGGGCGCCTGGGTTCTTCACACTGACTACTGAGTTTCCTAGGACGGAGTTCCCTACCACCTTCTTTGGATTTTATCCCTACCATCACTCCTTCCTTGAGTGCGTCTTTTTACCCTTGATGGGGCCCTATAATCCTGTTGTTTTCCTGCCACTTCCATTTCCTTAACTCTGCAATGGCCCCTTTCACTCCAGTCTACCTTCCTTGCAGACACAAGCTGTTGAATTACTGTGATCCTTTAACACCAATGCTGATGCCAACAGCCTTCATAATGAAGCTGGGAGACAATTCATAGGAAGGTTTTAAGTGTTTCAGAGTTGGCTAAGTTACTAGTCTACTGATCCTGAGGTTCAGAAATAGGCAATTCGATTATATATATGCAACCTATTTTTATATCTTTCTTACTGTGAAAACATGTTGGTTCTGGAACACTCCTACTCTAAGCATTAGGGTAGGTATGTGTCGACATAAAATCAAACGTAAAGTAATAAAACCTTGTATTTTGCAAATTTGAGGATTTTATGGTACTTCTTTCATAATTCTTGTTTTTATTTCATTAAGCTTTCTATACAATTTTTCTAAAAGTTAAAATTGACTATTCATGAATACTGTGTTGTCAAGCTCAAAATATGATTATCTAAAGAGGTTAAAAATGTCATCATTTTGATTATTTGGGTCTCAGTTTCTTATCTGTACTATGAAGGACTGGACAAGACAGAGTCTATAGACCCAAGTTGTTTTACAACACAATTAGCACATAATTTTCTTATATCTACTCCAAGATTATTACTCCCCTCACCTGGCCCCACCTACATGCCTTCCCCTGCCTTCCTCCACTTAAGAAAATTATGAAAATTGTGCTTTTTTTAGTTCAGAAACATTTAAGATGTTTTATTTTTAAATGCCTGATAACATCTACGATTAAGTTAATAACCCAGGATTAACTCAAAAGAGCAAATTTGCACCATTATCATGTTAAAAGTCCAGTGTAATTTCCTCAGCCTCTGTATCAATAGTACTTTACAATGTTAATTAATATTCTTTATCAAGACGTGGCTCTGTTCCATGCCACAAATCTGATCGTGGTCCTTTTAAAATCTGCAAAACCCATTTAGAAGAAATGAGATATGTTTTGTGTAAGACTTCAAAAAAATAAGAATAATATGCTATCACGTCTAATTATTTCAAGAATGTTTACCTCCTGCTGAGCAAAACCTAATAATAATTAAATTATGCTTGGGGCAGTATGGGGAGTCCTTATTTGTTTAAGCTTCATTTAAAATATACAGTACAAAATGCCATATCACGGATGTTGTGGTTCATTAACTCAAGGCCTTATCATACACAAAAGGGAACATAGTTTTTCAGTTAACGTATAGATTTTAGATAACTGCCCAAAACTCATTTACCATTCTAAATAATTACATACTTTTAGCATTTTTATTTTCATTTTAGTGGAAGTTCATTTCCCAGTGGCTTTCGCCCTTTCCTCAAACTGCTACAGACATAAGCCGTTTTACTTTAACAACACCTCCCATGTTCATTCTCCCACGTATGCTTATTGGAAGCTTTAGCGGTATCCAAATTGGACTTGGCAGAAAAAAAGAAAGACTTTCCACTTTTGGACGGCATATCCCACAGGGCACAAGTTTCAAGAGGCAAATTGAAAATGAAAAGAGATTTGATGCTACAAGGACAAAGTTGGAAAAATGTTATAAAGTGGCATACTTTAAAAATACAATAAACTATGTTTATTTTTAATGTCTGGAGAATGCCACGGTTTGCTTGGTTGAAAATTATGGGCAATTCAAGGATAAATATGCCATACGTGGATTACTGATTTTCAAAGTGCAATGGGATACAATGCATTCAGCCCGAAAACTTGAACTTACTCAAACCTGAACTTTGATGATTCAGAAGGTCCCTCCCTGTTTGTATATTCTTGGCTTGCCAAAACATGTTCCCTGTCTAGCAAAAAACAATGAATTTTTGTTTTATTCATCCCCAAGAAAAGCAATATGTTTTGCAATGAGGAAGGTTAGTTTATGGAAAACAATTGGATGTGTTCAAAAGTTGTGTTTGTTTTTTTCTATATTCTTGCTATTTGTCAAGTGAGTCCATACATGTGAGCTCATGAAGCATACAAGCCATGGGCAAGAGGCATCAGAGACCACTCAGCTAAAACTCTATTAGCCCACTCACCAATCTGTTCTACTTATTCTGCAAATTGGAGATCCACTAGAAGCTAGAAGTTTCTGTAAGTAGATGCAGACTTTACTGTCATTCACTTTGGTTGCTGCTATTTAATTAGGTAGGAAGGAAAAGTGAGAAGCCAAAGTTCTGGAGATGGGAAAGGAAAAGGAAAAAAGGGAAAAACACTAAAATGTATCTTGATTCATTACTTCAAACACAATTAACCAATGCTACATTGCAGACATTGCGTAAAATTCAGATGAAAGAGAATGTCAAGGAAATCCAATTTAAAGCAGGAAGATAGGCATTTAAGCAAATAACCATGAATATACTGTCATTAGGACTCAAAGAGAAGTATGCACAGAATACTAAGGAAAGAAAAAAGAAGTCAAAGATGATGGGTTAGATTTTCCTAGGAGGAGGAGGAGGTTGCTAAGAATGACTATATGTAGGGATAAGATTCAATTTATCTTGCAATATGGTTGAATGCTAAGAATAAAAAAAAAGGAGATGGCATATGTCAGAGATAGAAGTGATTATGTATAGCGAGTGGGACAGGCCACAGAGATGCAGTTAAGTCCATTTGTGTCCAGGTAAACCTATTTTAATATTATCTATACGTCTTTTACAATACATGGTCAACTCCACCCTCAAATTTGAGAAGTCCACTTCATAGTTTTTAATCCCTTCAAGATTTTATTTGTGGGGTAGAGACCCTCTTTACTAACTTTGAAATATTTCCTCTTTTTGTAGTTTCTCAATTGAAATAGGTGTAAATTTTGAAAATATTCAAAATTTTGGATTTTTCATTGGTTAGTGAGTCATACCTCCCTCCCAATCCTAGAAATCCTACTAAGGAGATTAGGAAAGTTAATTTATTGCCCAAGGAGCCAAATACTACCAAGTACCTAGAACAAAGAAGTTTCTAAACATATTTAAATTACCGATGACAGTTGTGAAAACCAGGCTTGAATCTCTTCTTTACATATTAATAACAAACCTGGCTAACATAAAGTCTTAATGTAAACTTGGGTAAAGAGAACTGAGCAGCTCTAAGATTTGAGGAACTAATCAAGTAATAGGAAATATAAGAAGGAGTCACTTTCTAATGGCAAAGAGGGGATTGAGAAGAAAAGAAAAAAGAAAAAAAAGAGATATATGCTAGAAATGATCCCAGTTGTTGCAGTTTATTTTTCCACTTATTGATTTATTCATTTAATATTTATTCCATGCCTACCAAGTATTAGTTATTACTCTAGGTTCTATGGGTAGATCATTAAATGTAAAGCCTCTGTACACATAGGCAAAGCTTCTGGAGAAAGGATGTTTCAAGAAGAACCCAGATATGTATGAAGCAATCTTGGAGAAGTGAGGTTTCTTACTCATTTCTCAGGTTGCCTGCTGAACACCTGCAAGTCCCCTGAGTGAAGAACTGCTTCTAACTTCACCAGTTAGCTTATTAGAAATGGTTGAGATAAGGTCTGAGGCAAAGACAAGACCAAGATGTTATCTTGGTTAGGAAAAAATTCTAAGAAATGGAAAGTTTATCAATAAACAGACAAAAAATACAAGGAACCTTCTCTCCAATCACACCAACAGAAATGCTAGACCAAATACAAAACAAAAAACAAACAAAATACATATGTCATATGTATATTTATTTTTGGTTTGCTGTGTGTTTGGTGCTTTTGCTTTCCTTCACACAGCTAACTTTGAAAGCATGAAAGACCAAAACATAACAAGAAGAAAAAAAAATTGGTAGAAGTTAGAGAAAGAAATAAACTATGGCATGAATGGGAAGTAAGCAAATGGACCATGGAGTACCATGATGAAATGTGCCCAAGGGACTGGGGTGGTAACACCCATGTAGGGACTGAAGTTGAAGTCACAGGTCCTAGTAATGTGTGAATCTGGAACTAATCCCCCAGTATAAAGCTGGGAACCATCTATAAAGTGGGATACTAACAAAATTCCTCCCACTAGCCCAACTAGAACAAAAGTGGGCATTGCCCATAGGTGAAGATAATCACACATGAAATTTTATAGTGCGTACGTGGGAACAAAGGGGGTTAGAAATCCTAACATGAAAAATTACCATGAAAACTGTCCCCAAACTAGGAAACTCACAGGTCAAATGTAAAGCAACCACATTAGGGAGATCCGTAAGTCAGGGTATACATGTAATTCATGTGAAAAACAACTTATTCTAATAAGGTCACTGTCCAACATTAGCAAGCATGAAAGAAAAACAAAATGTTAAGAGAGTCGCAAAGTTAAACACAAACATACACACAGGAATTTATGGAAATGGAATATATATTAAAATAAAAACAACAGATACATGGAACAGCAGACTGGGCAAAGCAGAAGAATGCATCAGTGACCTAGAAGACAAAATAATGGAAAATAATGAAGCTGAACAAAAGAGATAATGAAGAATTATGGAACACAAGAATAGACTTAGGAAACTCAGTGACTCCTTCAAATGTAGTAACATTCATATCATAGGAATCCCAGAAGAAGAAGAGGGGAAAGGGGGCAGAAAATATATTTGAGAAAATAATAGCAGAAAACTTCCCTAATCTGAGGAAGAAAACAGACATCCAAACCCATGAGACACAGAGAACTCCCACCAAAATCAACAAAAGCAGGCCAACACCAACACATACAATAATTAAATTTGCAAAATATAGTAAGGAAGAAAAAAAAAATCTTAAAAACCAGCAAGACAAAATAAGTCTTTAACTTACAAGGGAAGACTTATAAGGCTCACTGGAGATTTCTCAACAGAAACTTGGCAAGCCAGAAGGGAGTGACAAGACGTATTCAAAGTGCTGAATGGGAAAAGTCTGCAGCCAAGAATACTATCCAGCAAAGCTATCGTTCAGAATAGAGAGATAAAGAGTTTCCCAGACAAACAAAAACTGAAGGAGTTTGTGACCACTAAACCAACCCTACAAGAAATATCAAAGGGGACTCTGAGTGGGAAGGAAAGACCAAAAATGACAAAGACAAGAGAGCATCAGAGAAAATTTTCAGAAACAGTGACAAAAATATGCTGTCTACAAGAGACTCATTTCAGACCTAAAGACACCTGAAGATTGAAAGTGAGGGGGTGGAGAACTATTTATCATGCAAATGGATGTCAAAAGAAAGCTGGAGTAGCAATAGTAACCTTAGACAAACTAGACAGACATTAAACCCAAGACAGTAACAAGAGACAAAGAAAGGTGCTGTATCACAATAAAGGGGACAGTCCAACAAGAAGATAAACAATTGTAACTATTTATGTACCCAACATGAAAGCACCCAAATATATAACACAATTAGTAACAAACAAAGGAACTTATTGATAATAATACTGTAATAGTATGGGACTTTAACACCCCACTAATATTAATGGACAGATCTAAGCAGGAATTCAACAAGGAAACAATGCCTTTGGGAGACACATTGGACCAGATGGACTTAATAGATATATGCAAAACATTCTGTTTTAAAGCAGAATACACGTTCTTTTCAAGTGTACATGAGACATTCTCCAAAGTAGATCACATATTAGTTTACAAAATAGTCCTCAACAAATATGAAACATTCAAGTCATACCATGCATCTTTTCTGACCATCAGGTTATGAAACTACAAGTCAACCACAAGAAAAAATCTTGAAAGACCACAGATACATGGACGTTAAAGCTCATGCTACTAAGCCATGCATGCGTCAACCCGGAAATTAAAAGAGAGTAAAACAAATACATGAAAACAAATGAAAATGAAAACATGATGGCCCAAACCTTTGGGATGCTGCAAACATGGTCCTAAGAGTGAAATATATAGCAATACTGGCCTAATCAAGCAGCAAGAAAAGTCTCCAACAAACAACCTAAACTTACACCAAAAGGAGCTAGAAAATGAACAACAAAGCTTAAAACCAGTATAAGAAACGAAATAATCAAGATTAGAGCAGAAATAAATGATAAAAAAAAGAACATGTCAATGAAACCAAGCATTGTTTCTCTGAAAAGATTAATTGATAAACCTCTAGACTTATCAAAAAGAACAATGACCCAAATAAATAAAATCACAAAATCACAAATTAGAGAAGAGAAATAACCAACACCACAGAAAAACAATTTTAAGAGAATATTATGAAAATCGTATGACAACAAATTGGGCAATCTGGAAAAAACTGAAACGGGAAGAAATAGAAAATATGAACTGATGACCACCCAAAAAAATTGAATGCTAATCAAAAATCTCTCAAAAAACAAAAGCCCAGTGTCAGATGACTTCAAAAGCAAATTTTACCAAACATTTAGAGTTAATACCTATTCTTCTCAAACTATTCCAAAAAGTACAAGAGGAAGGAAAACTTCCAAAGTCATTCTTTGAGACCAGCATTACCCCAATACCAACACCATATAAGGGCTCTACTAAAAGAAAGAACTACAGGACAATATCCCTGATAAACAAAAATGTAAAAATTCTCAATAAAATAGTAGCAAATGGAACCCAAAAACACATTAAAAAATCATTTACCATGATTAAGTGGGATTTACTCTTGGGTTGCAAGCATGGTTCAACATTTTCAAATCAATCAACATGATATACCACGTTAATAAAAGAAAGGAAGAGAAGCATGTGATCCTTTAAAAAGATAAAAAACAAAATGAAACAAATTTGACAAAGGATAACATCCATTCATGATAAAAACCCTCACCAATGCAGGTTTAGAAGGAACATACTTCAACATAATAAAGGTTTTCCTCTACTGTCAGGATTAAGACAGGGATGTCCACTCCCACTACTGTTATTTAAAATAGTTATTGAAGTCCTAGCCTCAGTAATCAGAAAAGGAAAGAAATAAAGTCATCCAAATCAGCAAGGAAGAAGTCAAATTTTCACTATTGGCAGACATGATACTCTATATAAAAAACGCAGAAGACTTCACCAAAAAACTTCTAGAACTGATGAACATGTCCAGTAAAGTTTCAGGATACAGTATCAACACACAGAAATGTGTTACATTTCTCTACACCAATAATGAAAGAGCAGAAAGATAAGGAGTCAATCCCATTTACAATTTCGCCAAAAGCAATAAAATATTTAGGAATAAATTGAACCAAGGAGGTTAAAGACCTGCACTCTGAAAATTAGACAACACTGATGAAAGAAATTGAAGGGGACATGTAGAAATGTTAAGACATTCGAAGCTCATATATTGGGAAAACAAATATTGCTGAAATGTCTATGCGACCCAGAGCCATCTACGCATTTAATGCAATCTCTATCAAAATACCAACAGCCTTTTTCAAAGAGCTAGCACAAACAATCTTAAAATTTGTATAAAACCACAAAAGATCCCTAATAGCCAAAGCAACCTTGAAACTGAAAAGCAAAACTGGAGGCATCACAATTCCAGACTTCATAAATCAAAGTGGATTAAAGGCCTAATGATAGACCTGAATCCATAAAAATCCTAGAAAAGAACACAGGCAGTAACTTCTATGACATAGTATGTAGCAACTTCTTTCTAGTTAGGCATGCCAAAACAAGGGAAATAGAAACAAAAATAAACTCTTGGGACTGTATGAAAATAACAAGCCTCTGCTCAACAGTTCAAACAACCAACACAACTAAAGACAACCTACTAAATGCGAGAAGATATTTGCAAATGAAGTATCTGATAAAGGATTAGTATCCAAAACATATAAAGAACTTATGAAAATCAACACCCAAAATATGATTAATCCAACTAAAAAATGTGAACA
Organism: Herpailurus yagouaroundi; assembly: GCF_014898765.1. Lineage (NCBI taxonomy): Eukaryota > Metazoa > Chordata > Mammalia > Carnivora > Felidae > Herpailurus > Herpailurus yagouaroundi. The sequence continues at coordinate 71,720,399 of NW_024412391.1, forward strand.
CATGAATAGACATTTCTCCAAAGAAGATATCCAGATAGCTAACAGACACATGAAAAGAAGGTCATCATCACTCATCATCAAGGAAATGTAAATCAAAACTGTGCACTATCATCTCGTATCTATCATAATGGCTAAAATCAACAGCACAAAAGAAACAACAGGTGTTTGTGAGGATATTGGGAAAGAGGAATCTTCTTGCACTATTGGTGGGAATGCAAACTGGAGCAGCCACTGTGGAAAACACTATGGAGGTTCCTCAAAAGTTTAAAATAGAACTACCCTACAACCCAGCTATTACACTACCACGTATTACCCAAATAATACAAGAATACTAGTTTAAAGGGATACATTCACCCCAATGTTTATAGCAGAATTATCAATAATGGCCATATTATGAAAACAGCCCAAGAGCCCATCAAATGATGAATGGATAAAGAAGAACACAAACGCATGCACGCACACACACACACACACAGGAATATTTCTCATCCATAAAAAAGAATGAAATATTGCCATTTGCAATGATATGGATGGAACTAGAGAGGTAAGAGGCATGTGCAAGAGTGTTCATGCAACATTATTTTTAACTGACAAAAATTTCAAACACTCTAAATATCAGAGCAGAATAAATAAATTGATAATATTTATACAATGGAATATGATAGATTACAGGGCAAGGAAAGAGGCATCAACTAATGCGTGGATGAATCTCACAAACTCAACATTAAGTGAAGGAAGCCAGTTGAAATATAATGTTTACTACATGGTTCCATTTAGATAATTTCATAAACAACACAAAACTAAACTAAAATTGTTAGGGACCCAGGTTACGGTGGTGCAAATAAAGAAAAGCAATGATACTATTACAATCAAACTCTGAAAATTTGCTCTTTTGGGGAACAATGTTGGATGGAGCACAAGTGGGATTTCTGGAGTTACAACCAGATGGATGGTAGTTCTACAGGTTTCTCATTTGCAGTAATTTCACCAAACTGTCAAGTTTGGTCTTTTAATCAACATTGTATTTCACAATAACGATTTAAAATCAAAACTATAAGCAGCTACCCAACAGAAAAGGTAGCTATTAATTAAACTGATACTAGACTTCTTGTCAGCAACAATAAAAGCCAGAAAACAAGGAAAACTGACATCTATGTTAGGCAAACAAATTATAACTAATGGGGTATTTTAAGTTTTATACTCATCAACATCAAATTGGGATTTTCAAGGTAAAGTAGAATCAACAGTAGAATATAAAAGAAAACTTATTTTTAACACACAGTATAAAATTTTGTCTGATTTTTGTCCCTGTTTTCCCTTTCCACCCTGTTGACTATGTACCTTTAAAATGAAGAGGCTCATAGTCAACAGGGTGGAAGCACTGCTAGGAATTTATCCAAGGGACACAGGAGTACTGATGCATAGGGGCACTTGTACCCCAATGTTCACAGCAGCACTCAACAATAGCCAAATTATGGAAAGAGCCTAAATGTCCATCAACTGATGAATGGATGAAGAAATTGTGGTTTATATACACAATGGAATACTAAGTGGCAATGAGAAAAAATGAAATATGGCCTTTTGTAGCAACGTAGATGGAACTGGAGAGTGTGATGCTAAGTGAAATAAGCCATACAGAGAAAGACAGATACCATATGGTTTCACTCTTATGTGGATCCTGAGAAACTTAACAGGAACCCATGGGGGAGGGGAAGGAAAAAAAAAAAAAAAAGAGGTTAGAGTGGGAGAGAGCCAAAGCATAAGAGACTGTCGAGAACTGAGAACAAACTGAGGGTTGATGGGGGGTGGGAGGGAGGAGAGGGTGGGTGATGGGTATTGAGGAGGGCACCTTTTGGGATGAGCACTGGGTGTTGTATGGAAACCAATTTGACAATAAATTTCATATATAAAGAAAAAATAAATAAAAAAAATAAAAATAAAGTTGTATTAACATAAAAAAAATAAAATAAAATAAAATGAAGAGGCTTTATGTGGTTGCCCTGGAGGTGGGCCTAGAGACAACTTTACCTCACCACCAGACTTCCCAGAATTCCAAAAAAACAAAAAAGGAAAAAATTCTGTGCTTTTATAGCGGACAAAAATGTATCATTAAAAGGTAGTTGAGGGACTCTAACTGTAGGTTTATCTTATTCTTAAGGGAGAGGAGAGATTTTTCATAGTAGAGCACTTTGATAAAGTCATTATGAGGTCAAAAGTAAAGTGTGGGAAACCAGGAGTGGTTACAGTTTGTGGGGGGGTGGAGGGGGGTGGTGGTGAATTACAGGTGTTCAAGCAAAAAACCAAAACTGGTTCTTCTCCTAAGAAGCATGTAAGTGACCTCCTGAGTAATTAAAAGGTTCGGGGAGGAAAAAGATTTCCTGAATCCTAGCTATTAAGGATTTCAAAAAATATCCTCCTTATAGGCAAATAGGTGAATACTGGAAAGAGGAGATATTGAAATCTGGGACCAATGAGGATCTCTTCAAGTCCAGGCAAGAAATGAAGAGTATCTTAACTAAGTTGCAACCATATAACTACACTTTCAAGTTCTAATTTTAAAAAAATAGTGGTAATATTGCTAAGACATGATGAGAAATGAGGGTCCAGAAAGTTTACTACCATTTCTGAAGTTTTCAAACTAGATGGAGGATTTAACAAAATAGAGCATACAGAGGAAGATCACACTGGACATCCCAGGACAGTCCCTCTATAGCTCCTGACCTTGTAATTATTAAAAGAACCCTTTAATTCTCTCAAGTGTCCCAGCTTGAATGATCAGTTATGTGTTCACCTTGGTATATAGGAAGATGGAGAAATATCTGACTTGCAAATGCTACTGCAGCTTCTGATATCCTAACTTTATGATATCTATTCACTAACAGATTCCTATAGTAGAGTTGAGTTCTAAAAATATGAAGACCCAACTAGGAAGATTGGGGAGTTTGGAGTCTGGGGAAATAACACATGGAGGCAAAGTGAAATCCATGGGTGGAGATTACATCTTTCAGGGACCGGTGTTGCATAAAACAAAGGAAGTCACGGATGACCTCATTCCAACCAAACCTAGTACTTCAGACTCTTACAATACTCCTTTTAATCCATCTTTCTTCATTAAAATTATCTTTAGACAGGCATTTTATCACTCATTGAAAGCTTTTCTCTCTTCATTTTCTCTGCTTCTTCCCACTACCTTTTTTCAATCACCTTTTAGTGAGTGGAAGGTGTATGTATTCATATTCACACATTTTTATTTCTTTTTGATAGAGAGAGAGAGAGAAGGGCAGACAGAGGGAAAGAATTCCAAGCAGGCTCCGAACTGCCAGCACAGAGCCCTACAAGGAGCTCGAACCCACCAACCACGAGATCGTGACCTGAGCCAAAAACAAGAGTTGGATACTTAACCAACTGAGCCACCCAGGCACTCTTGGAAGGTACCCTTATAAAGAAAAGCACCCTTTTAAATCAAAAGGAAAAAGGAAGTCTTGCTGTTTATTTTATTTAATTTTTTTTTGAGCGGGATATTCACAATATACAAGAGGACCATTTGCATTGTTTTGTTTTCTCAGAGGACTGACTGAAAAATATTTAAACCCTTGATATTATGTGACCCTTCCCCTACTCCCATTCACTCTTGCCAAGTAATTCTCTGACACTTAAGCACTGAACTAGCAAGAGTTTTGCAACATGGTTCAGCAGGCTTAATGTGGGATGACACATTCCCGAACATAATATTTAGTCTGGAGGGAGTTTGTGAAGCAGTAGCTAATTCTACAGGAAGGAAAGTTGGGGACATGCACTCCAATTCCCTCTTCCCAGAATCACGCTCTTTATCAATTTATAACAGAAATCTTGGCCTGGATGTATAAAGTCCAATTGTATGGTTCATTCAAGTATTCTTTACCATTCGTTGCTCACATAGAATTATCCTCTTATCACAAATGAAAGATAATAAAAAATGAAGATCTGAGTACAATGCTTCAATATTATGCTGAAGAACCACAAATGGAGTGGAATACAGAAGAACACCAGCTGTATAACTTCCTTGAGTTTCTGATGTTTAATTTGTTATGTTCCAAGCAAAGAATCCTGACAATCTTAATATCAGGCACAGGGTCACTAACAGTTTCAGGCCTGTTTTTTCGACATAAAACTCAAATTTAAGGAATGGAGCTCACTTCGTATCTAGAACTGGAAAGTTGTCTTCAGATACTTGAGATACTTTATTCTGAGCTCTCACAAACATAAAATGGCAGGTAACATCTAAGGCAAATCATACTTTCTTTTCATAAGGTACAGTGGCATGTATGAAGGGCTGGAGCTTGAAGATTTTGCAGACAACAAAAAATAAATTTACATGTTGAAAACTTCGAAGAAATCATTTTTCTTTAGGTAATTAAGTCTGCTCTCAGACAGAAAACCTATGAGGTAAGGGATGACCTCACACTCAGTTGGATGGACAACCTTGTCACAGCTTTTCCTCATTTTATAAATATGAACTTAGAATTTTAATTATTTTATTAATATGAAATTTATCGTCCAACTGGTTTCCATACAACACCCAGTGCTCATCCCGACAGGTGCCCTCATCGATACCCATCACCCACCGCCATCAGACCTCAGTTTGTTCTCAGTTTTTAAGAGTCTCTTATGTTTTGGCTCCCTTCATCTCTAACCTTTTTTTTTTCTTTCCCTCCCCCATGGTCTTCTGTTAAGTTTCTCTGTTGGTGGGTAGAATTTTTAATTATTGGGCTGCCTGGGTGGCTCAGTCGGTTGAGCGTCTGACTTCAGCTCAGGTCATAATCTCACAGCTCATGAGTTCAAGCCCTACGTCAGGCTCTGTGCTGACAGCTTGGAGCCTGGAGCCTGCTTCCGATTCCCTCTCTCTCTCTCTGCCCCTAACCCACTCTCATTCTGTCTCTGTCTCTCTCAAAAATAAACATTAAAAATAAATAAATAGGTTAAAAAAAGGAACTTTAATTGTTAATAAAGATATTGTATAATCACCATCTATAGGCCTTCAGGAGAGTCATTAACTTTGTGTCTTAGTTTGTACTGTTGTACAACAAACACGCTGAGTATTTTTGGTCCTAGAGATAGAGTGGAGCCCAGAGAACGTATGGGAAACTGGGTAAGTACTGACGTGGCAAATTGACTTCATTAATTATCACAAAACTCTGTTGTTTTTTTATAGAGACAATGCTCATTAAGACTTCAACATAGATTTAAATAAGAATGCAAAATCAATCAATAAAATTCAAAAACTTTCTGTGCCTTCATTGTTCTATATCCTCTATCACAGTATTTCTCTCTTTGACCTATTTCCAGAATTCCTAAGGCCATTACTTAGGAAAAAAAAGATATGGAATACAAGCACTTGACTCAACCACATGCCATCACGCTCTGTGAACAAAATCATTCTCTATAAAAGCTATTTGTATGTGGAAAAACGCTACAAATTCAATCACGGTAGATGAGATCATGGATCCTTTTAAACAAATACAAATGGTTGTTTTCACACAGCCATAACTAAATTCAGACTAGCCCCATTGAACAAGTGAAGCAGACTGGCTTTGTTTAGCCTATCATTTTACATCATTTTCTGTATGGTTGTCACTTTATATATTGTAATTTATTGTCTACATTTTAGTATGATCCATTCAGTGGTTAACTTTTTAGAACCATGTTTTTCTTTTCCATTGTCTGGTTGCCATTCAATTACCCTATCCAAGCACATTTTCAAAAGAATGAAAAAGAGGGTTGTTGTTTTTTTGTTTTTTTTTTTTTATTTATTTTGCAAAATTTGCTAGCTTTGCTTTTAAGTTTGGAACAGTTTGAAATAAAAAAGCTAACTATTTGGGGAGTATTTTTTCTGTGAAATTTACTCGGTAAGGCCAATGCCACAAATAAAAGTGCCAACACTAGGTCCTGTAGTCACTGTCATCATGAAAAGAAGATCAATTCTCAATCAGAGTCCTGCTGTTTTCTTGTCTAAGAGCCCTGTAGAAATGTACTAGTTAGTCCAAATGTCATAGGGGCATCTGGGTGGGTCAGTTTCTTAAGTGCCTGACTTTGGCTCAGGTCACGATCTCAGTCGGTGAGTTTGAGCCTCATGTCAGGTTCTGTGCCCTCTCTCTCTGCCTCTCTCCTGTTTTTGCTCTGTCTCTATCTCAAAATATAGAGAAGTATTTAAAAAAATTTTTTTTTAAATTAAAACAAAAAAGGATTAAGGAGCCTGAAAATAGAGACAAACCAAGAAACAGACTCTATTAAGTATAGAGAACAAACTGATGGTTACCAAAGGGGAGGTGGGCGGGGGTATAGGTCAAATATGTGATAGGGGTAAAGGAATGTACTTGCTGTGAGGAGCACCTGGTGATGTACACAGGTATTAAAACTTGTATATTTGTTGAATCTTGTATGCAGTATAGTGAAAATGTATACCATCTTGTACACCCAAAACTAATACTGTACGATAAATAGAATTTTAAAACTTTTAAAAAAGCAACTAAAAATAAAAACAAAAATTTAGGAACCTGGAAATATTTAAAAAATAATAAATGAAGGGTCCTTAGTGAATTTTAGTTCCAATCACCTTCATCATGACCGTAACTTGTGACATTCTCCAGCCTTTGGATCTCCTCAGTCCTGTAAATTAGCAAGGTTAAATGGAAGCAGAATATGAAGAAAAGCAAACATACTGCTATTCAAGAAAAACTCTAAGTGATTAAGAGGATAAGGAACATGAAAAACACAAAACCTGAAAATAATAAGTCATTCACAAATGAATTGCTCAAACTATCTACAGGTATAGCAGTTAAATAAAATGTTATTTCACAGTTCTGCATTCTGTGTTTCACTTTATAGATTATCACGGAGGGATTTCATACATTCTCATGATTTAAGCTACTACACACACGTGTGAATGACTCTCCAAATCTACAATCCAATCACTCCACCTCGTTCAGCATCTATGAATCACTTTGTCTTCTGTAACATCTTCTAATTCCTCTTACTCAACAGTTCTCAAACTGAACTCAAAATCCCCCGTCTCAAAAATCTCATTTTCAGTATTCTCCAGTTGCCTGTTTATGTCTTTCTCACTATTACACAAGCTTCTTAAGTGCAAACATCCAAGCTTGTATTTGCTTTATCTCTATGTACCCTAGACACCACAACATTGAGAAAAATAAATGAACATCTGAACCGTAGTCCAGAAACAATTTAATCCTGAAACCTCCAGGTCGTCATGGCTATTCCTTTAGCACAGTGCTTCTGATACTTCAGTTCTTCTGAGTTTGTTTCTGTTTAAATTTTTTTTAATGTTTATTTATTTTTGAGAGAGAGAGAGAGAGAGAGAGAGAGAGAGAGAGAGAGAGAGAGACAGCACGAGTAGGGGAGGGGCAGAGAAAGAGGGAGACACAGAACGTGAAGCAGGCTGCAGGCTCTGAGCTGACAGCACAGAGCCCAATGAGGGGATGGAACTCAGGAACCATGAGATCATGACCCAAGCCAAAGTCGGATGCTTAACCCACTCAGCCACCCAGGCAACCAGAGTTTGTTTCTTCATCTGTGTCGTGCTTATTAAAGCTGAAGTAGACTAACTTCAGCAGGATGTTTGCCAAACTGGAGACATGTGGTCTGGAATTCTGAGATTAAAAGGATAAATGGCATGTGGGGAGCACGACAGCGACAACACTGGGGCTCTTCTGGAACAAGCAGACAAAATGGCTAAAAATAAAGACCAATTCAAACTAAGAAGATATCAATTCAGCATTTCAGAATTAATTGCTAAGGACAAGGGGGTTAATCGTCTAAGTCCCAAAAAGAAGTGTTTTCTTAGATAGGAACACCTTGGAGACCTACCATTCCTGTGGTTTCATAGAATGAACAGGCCTACATCCTTGGGCTGCAGGGCACCTCTGTTCACAACTTTTATTGTAAAGCTTTTAAATATTGTTTATCTCCATTGAAACATGTTTTTCTTTATATGAAATATACTTTCCTTAATAGGTCCCCTGATTGAGCGCAGATAACAGACAGGCAATAAGGATCTGTCATAAGAAATGAATATCATTTAAAGGGTATGATTTGTGCCACAGAAGTGGAACATTGAAAAATCTGAAATACAATTTTTCCCTCAGGATATGATTCTATAGTATCATAATTTCATGAATACATAAACTTCTTTTCTCCTGAAGGAAAACCATTTTGTAAGTTCCTTTGAGGGTCGGAGGTATTAGATGCAATACATTCATTCTACTTCCCACATAACACCTTTAATATTCAGTAACTATAGTTGCTACATTTTTTCTAATATGCTATATTTTCATGACGAATATTAGAACTCTGAATGAAACCAAAACATGTCTCTTTAAAGAGTATGCAGCCAGTTTCCTATTTTCATTGTACAAATATTATACAAGTATTCCTTGAGGATTTGAAACACTATTTTATTTAAGGTTTAAGTTTTCCTTTCCAAGATTTGTTTTTAATTTAGGATTTAATCGTCTTTTGAAATGTCCTCACTTAATTTTGCTCAGGGCATATTTTGGCGTAAACAGATACTTGTTTATGTTTTTAAAAATGAATGTATTTCATCAACTGGTACTTTTATCACACACAAATGACTGCAGCGAAACCCAACAAGGTGGTGGGGGCAGGGAAAGTATCTTACATTTGAATCTCCAAGGGTACAAGAAGTCCTGGGAAGCATTTCATGCATTTGCCCTGGGAAAAGGCATTGTAATTTGAAATGCTATCTCATAACCCATAACTTTCATGTTGCATGGGCTATACATTTTTATTTTTTTAAGTGTGAAAATAAAAAGACCAAGTTTTTCCTTTTAAAGAATACAGAATTGAAATAAGTTTAGCAGAACAACAACTTACTTTAAAAGCACTATTCATGAGAGCCAAACGGGGCTCTAAAAACCACACTGAAAATCCAGTTAAGTCAGAGCTGCACTTGTGAATGAGTTTAACTGTCTCAAGTAAGAAATATTGTGTTTAATATGCTGTGCATCTTCGAAGGAAAAGACAACATGGTTTGAGTATTAGCATGATAATTTTTTGTTAAGTTTATTTTTGAGAGAGAGAGAGAGAGAGAGAGCGCGCACGCACACTAAGGAGAGACAGAATCCCAAGCAGGCTCTGTCTGTGCTTTCAGAGCCAAGGCCAATGAGGGGCTCGATCTCACGAACCCCAAGATCATGACCTGAACCTTAATCAAGAGTCAGATGCTCAACTGACTGAGCCACGTAGGAGCCGTAGAGAAACAATTTTTATGCATTATTTAGCCTTCATGTATTTATCTGGAAAATACCAGCAAAAAAACAAAAAATATTTTTCCTCTACTCAAACAATATCTTTAAAATTTTTTTTAACATTCATTTTTGAGACACAGAGCACAGGCAGGGGAGGGGCAGAGAGAGGGGGAGACACAGAATGTGAAGCAGGCTGCAGGCTCTGAGCTCTCGACACAGAGGTGGACACAGGGCTTAAGCCCGTGAACCGTGAGATCATGACCTGAGCCAAAGTGGGACATTTAACCAACTAAGCCACCCAGGCGTCCCTCAAAGAGTAATATTTTTTAAATTAAGTTTTATTCTGTTAGTTTTTTTTTAATTTTTAAAACCCCTCATACATTTTACTACTTAAAAAAGGAAATACACTATGATTTAACAAAATTCTAATATCCACATGAATTATTAAATTACTTTCTAAAGGCATGAGGTAAGTTGTTTAGAAAACTGTCATTTGATCATACCTTGCAAATAGTATAAAAGCAGTTAATAAGATCCCTCCCCCAAAATTAAAATCCTAGGAAAAGAATCCCCTATCCATTTGCTTCTAGCCTTCCCAGGTATCCTGTAATAACATCAGCAAAATTTCCCAACGTATAAGGACAAAGGAGAAAAGAAGTAAACCTAAAGATCACACAGAGCACCGTCATGAATGAGAACCATACTAATGGTCTAATAGCAACTAAATAACAGCAACTGATTCAGCTCCAAACCGACCTCCCCAATAGAGCACTGTTGTTACTGAAAATCTTTCCTATAGAATTCTGTGGAGGTAAAACCTTGGTAAAACGCTTTAAGAGGTACTATAATAAACCATTAAAATTATAATTTAAGCTGAGTAAGGGAAATCTCCTGAAAAGAAAACAAGGGACCAGTTCCTTATATGAGATTTGTGTCCTATACCAGAGACAGAGACCAGTTGGCCCCAGGGGCTGAAGAATGATCCTTTGGAATGGAAGTCAGAGGGTCAGGCAAAAGGGAGGTGCAACATTATTGAAAGTCTAATTAGGTGGGTGAGGTACAGAAGAGGAGGAACTCCAGCAATGAACACTTAGGCATGTATAGTCTCCTATGTAATTATTATTGGTTATCAGTAGGCAACAAGGTCTCAGTCACCAGCCTGCGTTTTAAGTGAAGGCTGGAGTACATTGGGAAAGAGATTTAGGGTTGACTGTCAGGGTCAAAACTAAGAACAAAACTTCCCAGCTACTGAGTTTGGTCTTCAGCTCTAAAGCTGAATTTGAAAAAACAGAGTACATAGCCACAATTAAAAAAAAAAAAAATAACATTTATTTGTTTTTGAGTGACAGAGAGAGACACAATGAGAGCAGGAGTGGGGCAGAGGGAAAGGGAGACACAGAATCCAAATCGGGCTCCAGGCTACAAGCTATCAGCACAAGGCCCGATGTGGGGCTCAAACACACGAACTTTAAGATCATGACCTGAGGTGAAGTGGGACGTTTAACTGACCAAGCCTCCCAGGAGCCCCCAAAATTTTAATTTTAAACCCTTCAGAGGTAATTTGGAGCAGAAGCTCAATTGTCTGACTTGGGCAAAGAGTGATTAGGTGTAGCATAAGGGAGAGACAGAATCTGGGACAGCATGTACATTTGCTCCTCCGTTCTAACGTGTCATAAGGCAACTCATTTACTCCAGCAGGCAGGTGGATTATTTCTAAGCCAACAGATATAAATTATATTTATACCAGCTACTAGTGTTCCATGGCCAATTCAACAATCTAAGTCTCTTATCTCCATCTATAAATACAAAACAGTAAAACCTATCTTTTAAGCCTCAGGGAGGACTTCTGGATGGCACTCAATAAATGTTAGCTTTCAACTGGCCGGACACAATTGCAAACAACTTCTGGCAAAGCCGAACTGTCTGGGAGTCGGAGCGTGATTGAGCCCCAGCTGACATGGGACACAGTGATGGGCCTGACAAGTTGGGAGAAGCCGAGGAAAGCGAAAGCAAGAGACCTCAGAGCTGACTGGGAATTATTTGTCAGTCGTTTCCTTCAATGAGGCAACATATTACCTCCCCTTCAAGTAAGACATAAAATCTGATGGTACAGTTAACACACAGTGTGGTGTTAGAGGACGCAAGACAACTGACTCCCGAGAATTGCAGAGGAGTAAATCAAGAAGGGTTAACCTCTCTCGAAAGCAGCGTTTGGACAAAGAGGTATCAACCATGACAGGTCACCTAAGAATAAAAATATTATATATAAATACAGCCTTGATTTCTACCTACAGTCATAAAGTTCTAGAAAAGAAAGGTCTTACTTGTTAGAGAGCTTAAGAAAAGTTCATTGCCATTACTATTCAGGAACACTTGTTTAGCATTTACCTCGTGAAAACCATGGGAGTGTAAGTATGCGGAGAGTGGGTCAAATAGGTAGGATACAAAGGATACGTTGCACAGTTGTCAAAATTGCCAAGGGCCAAAAAAGCCATTGTCTGTTCTCTACCAGAAATGGGTGAATGGTAAAGTGCTTTGCCACTCCAGGATATAAGAGCTACACAGGGCCAAAAAGCCCGAGTCCCACAACATGCATTTGGCTCAGAGCAAAGAAAGGTATTTTTGGAAAATAGATGGTAGTAGTGTGATAATACGAAGAAAGAGCCTATGCTGCGAGTATGAAAGAAACAAGAGACTCCGAAGGAGAACAAGTGGAATGGAGAAGTAAACACACACACACATACATATGTACATATATGTATGTACACACAAATTGTTACATGTACATACACATATATGCTCAATATATATATAAACTCAGTTATGTGTGTTTTTTAATACTATGACGTTAAACTGTTTTTAATGATATTGCTTGAATGTATGAAATTTCCTAGTAAAAATTATAGAAATCTACATCATAAGGAATGTGTGCAGCTATTTTATTAAAACATCCTCCCTCTGGGATCAATTTATTTCTAAAAGGCAAGTGTTGGGGAACAATGGTTAGTTCCTTGTATCCAGCCCATCTCCAGTTGATTCAAAAGGCTTAAAATCTGGTATTTCTATAGTAAGTATGCATACTTTGATTAATGAACAATCAAAGCTGTCTCATAAACTGGGAAAGGTATAGATCATTGTCTTTCTCAAGCCACTCTCGTAAGGATAAAAATCAGAATTTCTTGTTTTCTCAGCCAACATATTTGACACCCACAGACATTACTATCCTTCAAAATCAACATTTTACAAGCTTCATCATTTTCTTAGATGCATTCCTCATTATCTGTCTTGCTTTCTTCTGATAAATGGCTTCAGGTCACAATCAGGCATCAAATCAATTTGGAGATGAGTCAAGGCCCCCATCAACACAATTTTACAACTTTTCGAGTAACTCTGCCTGGGCTTGCTGAGAGTCCTGAAGCATTGCCTTTCCTCCTATAAGCTCTCTAAAGTGACTTTTATATGTTATCACAACACTATCAGTATCATGAATTCAAGATATGTTTGTTTAAGTGAAGTCCATAGTTTGTAATGTTCTGAAGTATCTTGGCTATACTGTTGAAGACTTCAGCTCCTTTATGCTGTAAGAATGACATGTACCTTGGCTGAACTTTGAAATAAACTCTACATTTATCACTGTTTTACTGCATCCTTTTATTTTTGTTGGTTTCTCTTACAAGCATGAATTCTCTTTGATCTTCCCATACTTTGTAGCCACACTGAAATTTATAGAGTATAAGCCTCAAATTTTTTTGCCTATAAAACAGCCTTGACAATCTAGTGCCACAGTAGGTCTCTTCTAAATGAAGAAAAGATAACTTAGCCCAGGTATCTGATCCTGTTTTGTTTTGTTCTGTTTTTTTTTTTCAAATTTCCAAAAAGTTTATTTAAAACTTCCCAAGTCAAAATGCCCTTTGATTTCACTCATATGTGGGGAATCCAAGAAACAAAACGAATGAATAAGCCAACAAACAAAAAAGCCATACTGGACCTATAAATACGGACAATTATTAATTGTCCAAGGGAAGGAGGATACAAAGATGAGAAAAATGAGTCAAAGGCATTGGGAAATAAATACAGGTTTCCAGTTATGGAATGAACAAATCACAAGAATAAAAGGTACAGCATAGGGAATATAGTCAATGATATTGTGATAGCATTGTATGGTTGACAGATGGTAATTCTACTCGCAAGTGTATCGTAACACATAGAGAACTTGAATCACTGTGTTTTACACCTGATCATGTAACATTGTACGTCAATTATACTTAAATGTAAAAAAAAATTCAATAAAAATAAAATTTCCCAAGTCAAGCCTTCTACCTCGACTATGAGAAAAAATAACACGTAAATATTCTTTATGTGTCCCAGAATTTCTGGACTTCCAACACCACGGGATGTACTAGTGAGCAGTACTATTTTTTCTTCACATTGAGATATTTATTTGAAAAGTCAGCATGTACTGTTTTTTCTCCATCCCAACCAATCATCTTCAACAACCTGTGTTCCATCCACATTCTACTCGCATACCCTGAAGGGTAATTCACAGTGAGAAAAGTGTTCTTTGATCTTCAGATTATCCCTCTCCCCCCCCCCCAAACCTGGCAATCTGCTTTCTTATCTCAATGATAGCTTCCATATACTAATTTGCCTCTTTCTTTCTGTTCCTTTCTTCCTTTTTACCTAATTAAATGTTTATTTATCTTCTCCTATGTTTTAGACTCTAGGCTACGTGCTGGTGATACAGCAGTGAAGCTCAGGAAGCCACGGATATGGGAAGTTCTGCAAGGATCACAAGGTTATGGGGTAAGAGTTCACAGGGCTGTCCCATGAGAGCACATGGGCGGGACCAGTTTATAGTACTGTTTGTCAGTTTCATTTAGCATTGGCAGCTTTCTGAGAGGTCCATCATCAGACAGTGGTGGTATCTCCACTGATGGAGATGGTTGTTTGTGGGACTGCCTTCGTTATTCTTCTTAGAAGCAACAGTTTACAAACTGCTTTAATACTCACTTAAAGGTCTCCCATGACTTGCTAACCTTCCTCACTGGACTGATCGCAGATAATCTTCAATAGGATAGACTAGGGCAACATTCCTGCTAACCCTTTAATTGGCAACCAGGATCTCAATCAGCTCTATTAAGTAAGAGTTCCCTCAAGCACTGACTTAACACAGTTTAACACAGCATTAGACAAGCATATCACTATGGTAGCATACAGTCCCATCTGAAAAAGAGACCTTAAGTGCTTCCCATTATGCCCTTCATTTTGGGTAAATTCTCATAGTTCCCAAGGATTTCTCATAAATGTATTTTTTTCAACCAGATGTAGGCTGCAACACATCAGTGAGAATGTCCCTCAATTTTGTGTTCTGTAAGGAGTGCTGCTGAATCTGATACCCACTACTCAGTCATTCAACAAGCTGAGCCCAAAAGAATTCAAGATCTTTTGGCAATTGTGTGCGGTAGACAGAGATCTGTACTACGTGAGAATTTGGGATTCTCTGTGGAAGCAAGTACTGGCCAGACATTTGTTAAAATACTGATTTTTAAACAAATACTCATCAAGTGTAATGCTTACTGTCAAATATTCTTTCAAGTGCTGAGAAAGAAATGGAGAATAAGGTAGGAAGGGATAGAACCACAGGCAATGTACAACCGTACCAACGACAGCTATTATTTACTACCCACTGCATTAAACTCTGCATACATTAACTAATTCAATCCTCATAAAATCTTTACGGGCCTACTAAACTCATTACAGCTATTTCACCGTGGCAAACTAAGGCTTAGAATGGAATAGTAGTACTAATCATCTGATATATTTACATTGAAGTATACTGACAATGGTATTATGCCTGTGCAAGTTAGGGTATTTGACATAAGTCTCCATTTTTTTCCCCACGTCATTAGCTTCAGAAGAAGATAAAAATTATTTTCCGAGACATCCCCTGATACTCTATTTTCTTAACTCAGTGGTATTCCAATTATAGCATGTGATCCACAGATGCAATTCATCTGTGACTGAGTCCAATGAAGAAGATTCTAGGTATGTTTTAATATAATGTCTCCAAATTTATAAAATTAATCATTTATCAAGTAATTAGTATTTATTGTGTTTTACAAAAGTCCATAATAATCTGGAAATGAAAAAATCCAAGTACCTGCTCCACAGATCATTTGAAAGGTACAATCTTACTTATGTCACCCACAAAAACTGAACTTCAGTTGAGACTCTCCTAACTCAAGTATCAACTTCAATCCCCAAGACTCCCCTATGGGAGGCAGTTTCTTTGGTATTTTCAAGGGAAAATGACAATCCACCTGAAATATATTGTAAATTATATTGTTTTAAATTCTCAACAAGCAACATGACCAACTGGATCACATAGTCTCTAGGTTTTTTCTAACTCTCATGTAATGATTCTAACACTTACATAGAGGATACGAAAGAAAAATATGGTTTGTAAAATAGCGTTCACTGAAACTTTTGTCCCCCCTCACGGAAACTCTTGAAAAGCTCCTAGGAATTCCTGAGAGTTTCATGTGTTTGCCGCATTTGTAATATTCATCTATTTATTTTACATATTGGATGGATTTACTTTTACATAAAACATCTCCACGGTATCATCAGTATCAAGTGGTGCCATGTTTCCCATTCACTATGGCATTTCATTGACTTAGGGAAAACTGAAGTTCGTAGGCTATACATGGTGGAATTGCGTTTTGACAAGCAAGGCTTAAGACTCCTGGTCTTTCTCATTATCGACCATCTTTAACCTTCAAGTTATAGAAGATGCCATCAGACACACACTACTTACCACCAAAACTTAGAGACTATGTTTCTCTATTTCATTTATTCCTGGAATATCAATTGTTGGAGGTCAGGTACAAGAATAATCAAACAACTATCTCCCCAATTGCAGAGGGTTCCCGCAAAACTTAGAAGTAGGGGGCACAATGACTCCTTAAAAGACCAAGACTTTTATTACTAAATCCTGCATCTTTATAATCTTGATAAATGTGTGGCCAGTATGACAGTTGCGAGGCATCACTATACCAGTTACTATACTCACCACAAAGTTATTTATTCTCTGAGACAATATAAAAATACTAGCATACCAAATTAAGGTCAAGGTCAGTAGCATTTTACTCATCTTAAATACGTTAAATTCTAATTTATTTTGTTACATTTTACCATATCTTACTCAAAATATTAGTATTCCCCTCCTCTGTAACTTTAATGAACTATACATAGTTATGTATTTTTATCAATAATAGAAATTTTATTCCATGATTGATACCTTGAAAGAAGTGCAATGGCTTACTGATTTTATGATTCGAAAGCATACATTCTTGCTCCCCCACTTTGTACCTTCTACCAACTTCATCTGTGTTTCCCTCTCCAACATATCATTGTTATAATTCTACACCAAATTCACTTTATGTTGTCTTCCTTCTGCCTTTTGTATAAGCCTTTGTGTGTATCTCTGGTTTTTCCTGTCAATTATTCAGATTCTATCTGTTGACCTGATTTTTTTAAATTATGTCCATTTATAGTGATTCACAATTTTTACAATATGTAAATACAAGAACGA
This sequence comes from Herpailurus yagouaroundi, assembly GCF_014898765.1. NCBI lineage: Eukaryota > Metazoa > Chordata > Mammalia > Carnivora > Felidae > Herpailurus > Herpailurus yagouaroundi. Next base: position 71,737,256 of record NW_024412391.1, read on the forward strand.
GAATACTTCCATCTGCCAAATGGCTACAAAAGAGAAAATTCACGTAGGCTAATTCACACAAAAAAGTAAAGATTGTCTTACTTCATTAAAAATAACAGCATTTAGAAAAGATTATATATTTTTTTTATTTATGTATTTTATGGATAGCCTTCCAGACAAAAGCCTTCATCAATAGCAAACATCATTAGGAGCCAAATAATGCATAGCACTGCTTTTTTTCCCCCCTACAAAACACAATAGGCCTTGCAAAAAACTGTCTACAAGGAGTTCTATTGGTATTTCTCATCATCTGTGGGTGACGGAAGTGATGGACAATATTTAATCCAATCATAAAAATTTGCTAAGGATGTCTAACACATTTATGTACATGTGATTTGATCTGCTATCTATAAATGCACAGCTAAGTCCCCAAACTAAAAGTTAAGTCATTGACCTTATCTTGCAATTTACATACACAGACTTACTCCCATGTTAAGAACCTCTACAAGACAGAGAGACAATATAATGTCAGATAAAAGTCCTAAGGCACATCAGAGTTATTCCTTCCGAGAAGTCTTCAACTTCTAGCTCAAAAACTGTCCGTTATTATTTAATAACCATTGGGAAATTTAATTATAACCTAAGCCTTTTATGATGGAAAATATCTGGTATCAATAAGTGCTTATAAAAACAAATGGAAGTCTATCAGTGGCAAAACATTTACTTATGCAGAAGGATTCAACATTTTCAACTACAGAAGCATAATTGAATTAAGCTAACTGAATCGTCTTATATGCTACACAACATTTCCTAGCACTGGAACACATTAAGAGGATAACTGGCACAGCTTGCTGTCTATTTTTTCAAAGGACATTAAAAGTGACAAATCCTCAAACAAAACCTGGCTCTTCTTCAGACTGGAAATGAAATAGAACGGCCAGTTTCTTAGAGATTTATTTAGGCCTAATTGTGGCTTCTGTTTCCAACTGTAATTCTTGCTCTTTCTTTGAACAGCCTGAAGATAGGCTTTTTTAAATACAACAGAAGAGGGGCACCTAGATAGCTCAGTCGGTTAAGCGTCCAACTTTGGCTCAGGTCATGATCTCACGGTTTGTGAGTTCAAGCCCTGCATTCGGCTTTGTGCTGACAGCTCAGAGCCTGGAGCCTGCTTCGTGTTCTACGTCTCCCTCTCTCTCTGCCCCTCCGCTGCTCATGCTGTCTCTCTCCAAAATAAGTCAACATTAAAAAAAATAAGTAAATACGACAGAAGATAGCATTAGAATAAAAAATTAGAAAAAAAAACTCATTTTATACTTATAATTTCTATCACTTATTTATTCCTGATATTCACACAAATTTATAAATTATTCTATAGTTTAATGAGGAGTTCTAGTCTTGGAAATACCAACAATACAGTGAAAACCAATCAAGGCAAATAAATACTTGAATGCAGTTAGTAAATTGTAAGATCTAAAAATACACATTGGCACAATGTTGACCACCTCGATGGCCTTCTATTAGAGAATATTGTTACTGATCTACCAATAGACTTAGCAGTTGGATTTGTGTCTCAAGGTAATGATAGAGTTGGGTCCCTGTCTTAAGAGTTTCTTATCTACTAATTACTGTGGCTGTTTTTGCAACTGAAGGACGTTTGGCTAGTTTTCAAGGCCATTTATTACTACGGAGTAAAAAAGCATCATCTGTTATCCCAGGGTGGAATATAATTAGCTTTGGTTTGTATTTTAAGCAACCAGACATTTGGTTAACATTATGCCCAGTATTTTTACTCACCAGCCAACTTACTCCTTACTTAAATAGTCCTATTAATACTTGGGAACTGAAGTTTCAACACATCCACAGTTGGTTGTTGGTAGTAGCAGTTGCTTGTTTTTCAAGACTCCATCCAGAGTCAGTGTGATGTGCTAAGATTTCTTCATGGAAATGACAACATCAAGTGGGATAAATAGGCACTTGAGTTGCAAAACCTTTGTCAGCAAAGGCCATTTAATGCATATTTAACCAGACTGGCCCACTAAACTTCCTCAAGAGATACAATGTCTAGATGGATATAAAACATGTGCTTTGGTGAAAAAAAAACACACACAAAAAAAAACAAAGAATTATCTTCACTAATGAGGTTGGCAATTTCAAGTCAGGAACCTTGTAGTCAAAGCTTCAATTCACCTCAGGTCCATTCCATGTGTTAGGCATTGCTTAGTTCACTTTTGTGGAATTCTGATTTTGGCTGCAAAGTGAATTATGTTTCCATTGCTCCTGTGCCAGAGACATGGGAGAATACATCTCATCATCAAGTGAGTGATATCCAAGGATTTCCCTTCTGCAAAAGTCAAATGTGACCCTATCATAGGTGAAAAAGTCCCTAAAATGGGTGCTACCTGTGGGGGAGGAAAGCAAAGAGAAATAAGGAGAGCCGTCTGCTCTTTCCAAGTAGAAAGAACTCAGATTCAAATTTCCACAACATTTTAACAATCCAATGTCTTCATTCTCAAATGCAGTGGTCAAAATGAGTAAAAAAAAAAAAAAAAAAAAAAAAAAAAAAATATGTAGAAGGAATCCAGCTGCGGTATTCACTTTTATCCCAAAGTAAATAATCATTGGGTAGAAGTTTCTTTTCCACATATTGCTGGCTTTCAACATATATACACTTTTAATAAAGAGCACGGGAGAGAGCGCCTGAGGTAGCTCTTAGAGCTCAAGCCAACCCCACTGTGGTTCTGGATTCTGATTCAGTGGCCACTGCTGACTGCTCACACAGTGATATTTAAAGTGAATGAAAGTGACTTCTTCACCTTACAGAATCTTGTTTCCACAAAAGCAGTGGCATCCCATAAGCAGTAATTACTTAATATAGCTTATGGTCTACATAGTTAACCTTACCCAACCCATGACGTTAAATAAAGGCCTCAAAGATTAGCCAACTCTATTATATATAAAATTTAGGATTACCAGTTTCTTTTTCATTAATTGGGTTCATTCAATAAATATTCATTGAGCTACTTTTACATGTCAAGTCCCAAGTGAGAGGCTGGCCATAAAGTATTAAACAATCACGTTTGTCTTTAAGAGCTCACAGGTATGTATGCATCGGTATGCATTATGTGTGTTAACTCGGATGGCAAAATTTAAGTCACTACACCCACAGTGTATCGTTACAAGACATGGTAAATGCTATGATGGAAAAGTCGAACACAATACAAGAATACAGATCTTATTTATAGAAGTGTACTTCAGAGTAACTGCTATCACGTAATATCTTGAATTGATTCAAAGCAATCAGTCTTTTGTCTAGCGCATTCCTCTATCCCTATTTCTGGTCATTTCTTGCAGCTTCTTCTAGTGACCAATGTCTTTGCTACTCATAGCCTCCCATCCCAGTGCTACGTGGGACATGGATATGAAGCCATACTTGTGACTTTCTTTCTCAGGTAACCAAGATCATATTGTACTTTTTCTGCTACTGGGGACGGTGCTGAGTTTTAGTCATAGATGTGATGTATTTCCTAGCTACTTGCTAGCAAGACCTTAATTCCTAAAAAGAGATGAAAAAATTAACTTCAGGAAACACAGAGCCCGGTGGAGAATCTGGCTAAATAGAATCTTAATGTTCCTCTCAAGTAACAATGCAGAGATAGTTGCCAATTCTGGTCCCAACTGTGGCCAAACTTAAACTGATGAATTGCTCTTTTCTATGTAATCGTAGCATTACAGCCCTGAAAAACTTGCTCAATTTTCTTTGGTCTATTATCACTTTTGTCAGGCATTTTTTCCACTTAAAGCAAAGACGATCTCATTTCAGAACATTTATATGTAGTTTTTTTTTTTTTTTCATTAGAGAAAAGATTTTTTTTCCTGTCTTCATGGTGACTTGAAATTTTAGCATTTAAAAGAGGAATACTAGCACTTGATAGATGAGTTAACTCGAAGAACTTTATTGAGCACCTGGTTATCCAAATACGTTGTTAACCCCAATGCCCATGATTTAGGCTCAGCTTTCTTTTTGGTGGGCTAAGACACCTTGTGCAGTTATGGTGTGCTAGATTTTATTTTTCACATTCTGAAGGTATTTCACTAAAATCTCCATAGTCACTTTCAATTAAAATAGTCTATATTCTGTGACACACTAAGAATTTCTTACTCTATTCTAAGTCTTAATGCTTAAATATGTATATATATGTAATTATATATTATATAATATATAATATATAATTATATATTATATAATACATAATATATAATTATATATTATATAATGAATATATGTTATATTCTAATTATATTATATATTATATATTATAATTATATTCATTTTATTATATATTATATATACATAGGCTTAAAAATAGAATGCAGTTTTCATGACAATTATAAGTAATATTTGCCCATTTAGTAATTTAGGGAATCCAGAACACTTATGTAAATTCAGTTTCCCTTAGACAAAACAGCTTTATTTTCTCTGATGTGGGATGTGCTTTCTTCAGCCAAGAGGCTCTTCGTTTTTAAAACTTGAGAACATGTGATAGAAACGCATTTCTAACATCAGTTATTTACTGTTTAAGTAGTTATAATTATATTAAAATGACCATTGTGTTTTCTTGCCTAGAATTGAGGGCAGAATGGGAAGGGAGTGAAATGTTTTTAAGTATTAACTACCAACTATTATGTTTAAGCTATAGTCCAAATTCTAATTAATGTTTAAAGCAGAATTAATGTGTTTTACTTTTCAATCCAGTTTTATTCTCAAAGCCAATGTATTAAGGCATTCTGCTGTAATTAGAGAACTTATATGAAAGAATTTACTAAGTCCAGATTTTAGTTCTGAAATGGAAACCTCTTTCCTATACTAACAGCTTTAAACAAACACTCAAGTTCTTACATAAATGTAACACTTTTGAACTTTGAGTACATGAGTAATTCAACAAGCACAGACTAAAATTTGACTCCTGAAGTAGTTATGATTAGTCTCTGAAAAAGCTGTGGTATTCAGAAAGGTTTGCATTTTTATTAAGAATACCAAGAAGCCAAGGGTTGCAAATGCTGTACTAATGCCAGGGAAGACAGGACCTAATTTTGTTCAAAAGAGACAAAACAAGGACAGCAGAAACAGAAGTTCAATTATTTTGCCTAACATGGATGTCTGTTACGATCGAACAAAATATTCATCACTGACCATTGTTTACAGAAGGAGTAGGAACTTAACATTCATTCCAATTTTAATTTTAATTTTTTTTTTCAACGTTTATTTATTTTTGGGACAGAGAGAGACAGAGCATGAACGGGTGAGGGGCAGAGAGAGAGAGGGAGACACAGAATCGGAAACAGGCTCCAGGCTCTGAGCCATCAGCCCAGAGCCCGACGCGGGGCTCGAACTCAGGGACCGTGAGATCGTGACCTGGCTGAAGTCGGACACTTAACCGACTGCGCCACCCAGGCGCCCCTCATTCCAATTTTAAAATAATACAAACCAGGTAATTTTCTTGTCATTTATAAAACTTGGTTAGGTATCTAATCATGATTTTCATAGCTTTATGTGAATAGGAAAAAAATGTTTTAAATGTTTGAATTAAAAGCCTAAGTTTGAAAGTTCTATTCGATTTTAAAAGATGGCACTTTTAACATCTACTGTGCATTAAGTACCTGGAATAGAAAATTAAATATTTGGCTGAGTCCCTCCAGAAACTGATAACTTCGAGAGTCAAACTGACACGAAGAAATGTTTCGACAAAATGTTTCAAGTTCGAAACCTGATTCACAGGAAACATCCTTCCTTGGCCTTTCATGGCTGACTTTGACAGAAGTTGCTTCAATTTGTTTTTGGTTTTTCTGATTTCTCAAATTAAGAGGATAATAATTGTAATTATATCAGTGTCGTTCTATTAAATTGGCTAATCCATGTACAGAATGGGGCTTGATATACAGAAATCACTCAGTAACATTCTCCTCTAAGTTTATGTGAAACAGATTAGTGCCAGGCACTTAGGAAGGACAGAAAACATATTAACTAGTAGTATTATTTGTTATGGCAACACAGAATTGGGATTCTGTGCTAAGAAATCAAGTCACCATCTCTTGCTTTAGTTAAATCCACTGGTTAAATTTTTAGCAAACAGTTGTTTTTGAGGGAGCCATTATATTTTAATAGGATTTTATCATGAGAAATAAAGCTTCTTTAAGAAATCTGTGTTGGTTTACTGAGATAAATCAGTCACCAAGCCCCATTTATAAAATATAAATATAACCAAAAAGGAATGGAGACTTTGTGTTTTAACTTGTTTTAGTATAAGAGACTATTAAAATATCAGTTGTGGGGAATATAAAAGCAGTTGTACAAATATGGATTACAATATTGACACATCTCACTCGAGTGGAAAGCTAAAAAGTAAGCTAGGGCACATTGGAAATGGTGGCTGTCTTTGCTCAGAGCTCTGCTATGAATTCCACACTTACCCGTAAAATTCTCTGCACCTCAAGACTAGTGAAAAAGGCCAAGGTCAGACTTGCACCTCAGTAATACGAAGTGCACAAGATGGACTGACTACTTGCTGACATATGAAGGAAGAAGTGGTTGCTTCTTTTGGAGTGTTCCGTATTCCCTGCCTTAATCGAATGAGAGGATGCCTGCAAGTGACCCACATCCTAGATCCCAGTTGGGAGCACGAGAGGTTGCCTATCAGAATCATTTCTATGAGTTAGCAGGACTCAGCAGAGGGTCCTAAAGTTTACCAAAGACATTGAAGAGAGTCCCCAACAAGCTAGGGAAGAGTCTATCACCTCCATCAGGGTAGCTACAGGTGAGCGTAACCTAGCATTAGGTAGTTGTGGATGGGCACCCTCCAGAGAGCCCATGTTCAGTGAGCTTATGACCATACAAACTATATAAGATCTTTCCTCCTTTGCATGCTTCTCCTCCTATACCTGCCCTCAAAAGCCGAGGCATCTAAGTAGTAGAATAAGGGAAAGCTGGAAATGAGCTATCTGAGAAAGAAACAAACATACTTTGCTTGTTTGTCTGCAGCAGGTATCTAGACCTAAATAGGATGGGAAATAATTATAATTTAAAATAGTTAGGGGCACTAGGGTGGCTCGGTCAGTTGAAAATCTGACTTCGACTCAGGTCATGATGTCTGTTCATGAGTTCAAGCCCCATATTGGGCTCACTGCTGTCAGCGCAGAGCCTGCTTCAGATGCTCTGTCCCCGGGTCTCACCCCCCCCCCCCCACATACCACTTGTGCTCGTTCCCAAGTAAATAAAACAAAACAAAACAAAAAAGTATTTAGACAAGGGCACTTGGCTGGCTAAGTGGGTAGACCATAGGACTCTTAATCTCCAGGTCATGAGTTTGAGACCCATGTTGTGTGTAGACATTACTTTAAAATACTTGGACAGTTTGACAAACATTTTAATTATGAAATAAAACTATCTTACAACTGCAAGTGACCAAGGGACTTGTATTACTTAATAGAGATGAGAGAAAGCACGTGATTATTTTAACTTAATGTTTTTCTGTAGGTACAAGAGATAAACTAGCCCACTGAGCAACGTTCAAACACTTATAAAAAAGTTATTTTTTAATCACACCACAAATTAGGCTTGTTCAACTTACTAGTTACATTAGTATCAGAGATAAACACTCTGGGGGAAAAACAATCATCATGGGTGTTTCTGTGGAATGCCTAAAGAACTCTTGCCTTCTTAATGAAAGCAGAAGGTCACCTTTTAAAGCACCAAGTAGTATTTTTTCTAAAACCAATCTTGTAATGGTAAATTCTCCAACTTTTCTCTAGTGAATTGCCATGGAGAAGGTCTTGCTTTGTCTTCCTCATCACTTGCCTTCTTGGCGGCCAGTTCTTTTAAGCTCCAATACCAATGGTATGATTTCCTAACAGAATAATTTCTAATACCTTGCTTGAGCAAGAGGCATTTTTATTCAACAAATACTGCAGTATCCACTTTGTGGTAGGGCAGGCACTGAGACTCAGGGATACCTTAGGAAACTACCAATAGCATCTCCTACCTGCCCTCCTGAAACTTACTATGTCCTACCCAAGGGAGGAAACCAAAGGGGTGAATAAACACGTTAGTGTCAACTCATGTTAAGTGCAAAGATCAAAATAAATCCCAAGTGCCCTGATTAGAGAGCATGTTTGGTAAAGGAATGAAGAAATTACAGAGACAGAAAAAACCTAGAAGCAAAACACCAGGAGAGCAGCCTCAATGTGGATGTGGTGTGTTTTGAATGAGTGGCCATGGAGTTCAAGGAGACATCCCGAAGACCAGCAGGCCAAGGTAGCATAGTTCATGGAGTATGCAGAGCATCCAAGGACTCACAGCAACAGGCAAGATCAATTTTGAGAACCAAAAAAAAAAAAGGCTGAAGACTAAAACCTTGAAAGGGAACAGGAAAACCACAGCATCATGTCTAGTAATAATAGTAATTGTGGGTATTGCATTACATGCAGGGAGAGTCAAAAGGCCTCCTCTGTCGGGCCTGACAGTGCAGACCGAAATAGTCAGGTCACTGCGGCCAGTACAAACAGGGTGTCAGAGAGCAAAAACTGGGACCAAACAATGTCTGGCATAAACCCAGACCCTTCAGACATGTGGTCTAATACTTAATGTGGAAGGCATTTTGCTTAAAATTCAATTTTCAGTTATGTATTTGTGTATTTTATCATTAATAAAACCAGAATGGTTTAGGAAGAGTATAGTTTGACATGCTCATCTCAGAAAACCCTATTTTAAGTCTAAATTTAAGATCTACTCATGGTATTACCTATAGCCAAAATATCTTGCTTCAGGCAGAAGCAGTCCCAAGCAGTCGCCACCTCCAACTAGATTTCTCCCAAGCGGAGTATGACATTGCTGGTTGGGCCTCCCTGCTTCCATCCATGGGGAAGAGAAGGAGATTGTACAAAAATATGTTCACAGAGAGCCACACCCACCACACCAGGAAGGTCCTGAAAGTGAACCAGACTCTCCACAGAAAGTAAGATGTATATAGAGACATAAACTCATGTTAAACTTGATCATGTATTCCCTATGAATGGGTACGTGGCAATTTCTTCTAACCTCAGCCTTTCCTCATTAGTGGAGAGGCATAATAAAATTCGTGTGTGCATCTTAGATGTCTTCTACCAGAATATCAACAGGAGACAAGCCATTTGAATGAAATCAATTCCTTTCAGAGGCAATCCCAGGAAGCATCAATCAACAATGAGGACAAGAGAAAAGTCAAGGCAATGAAGCCAGTAAAGGCGGTATTATGGACCGCTGTGGGCACCTGGGGAGCTCTAGGAAATCATGTGCAATGTGAATGGAATTCCTCTATTGAAAGATGAGGGAGTTGGGCTAATTATCCACTAATTCCTATCAGCCATTGTTTGAGAGCTATTTCCAGGAACAATACTCACCAACCACTTCCAGCCTGTCCTATGTTTCTCTTGAGCTGTGATGGCCAAAGACAGCCTTTAGGCCGAATCACAAAAGCCTACAAGGGACAGTCTCCAGAATCCCAAGTGGCCAGGTAAGTGGGTGGGACTCCAACAGTGTCTGCTACCCACCTACCTATTAAAAATAAACTCATCTGTATTAACATATTGCCAAAAACATTGTCTTTTATATAAACTTATCAAATCAATAGTAAATTGAACTAAGTTACTATTAGCTTTTTTAAAGATGGACAGATTAGAAGAGACTAGGGGAGGGTATTTCTAGTATTCTACTTAACACAGAAGGGATTTTCAGTAAATGTTAATTCTCTTCCTTCTTCCTCCCTTTCTTTTTCAAAGACTGTTCTTACTTAGAGATGCTTGAAATTTTCTGTATATCCCAACAGCCCATTAAAAACAAGATGAAGCCATGGAAAATACAAGTAACGTTGGTTTACCATTACATTATGAACACCCAATGTGTTACAGGCCATGTCACAGACACTGTCTATGTTAGTAACATAAAGGAGACCAAACTCCCTGTCCTCAACACACTGTTCATGCAGAAGAGGAGATTCTACAAACAATGTGAATAAAGGAGAGAGTAATGAATATATACTATGAAAAACATTCGACATATAACTTTCTTTTCTTTTTTTTTTCCTTTCAACGTTTTTTTTTTTATTTATTTTTGGGACAGAGAGAGACAGAGCATGAACGGGGGAGGGGCAGAGAGAGAGGGAGACACAGAATCGGAAACAGGCTCCAGGCTCCGAGCCATCAGCCCAGAGCCTGACGCGGGGCTCGAACTCACGGACCGCGAGATCGTGACCTGGCTGAAGTCGGACGCTTAACCGACTGCGCCACCCAGGCGCCCCACGACATATAACTTTCTACTCCATGAACATCATTATTTGTGTATCACTACTATCTGAATACCATTATTTGAACACCACTAATACAAATTTCCAAATTGCTGGAATCCTTTTCCATTTCAATGGTTTAGATGTTTCACTATTGTGGAATGTAACTTTTCAAGACATAATTAGTCCATTTGCAATCGACCATATACAGTAATACTTGACGATTGCACTTTTGGACTTTTATGATAGTTTTTATAAGAATTGAAAATTATATGGATGTGAACAAGGATTGTCACTGTCCTTTTCAACAAAAAGTCTGTCAAGTGTGACTTTTAATTTAAATGAGGAGTTTAAGAGAAATGCAAATGTCAATGTAAAGACTTGTCTTTGAAGATCTTTAGCAGAACAGCTAAGATTAAATGAAATGGTAATTCTGCCTGGATCAGGTTGGTCCAAATTGTTACTTTAGGATGGCTGCCTGGTGGACAGGAAGCAATTGGGTCCTTTCTGCAATAGCATGAGAGCCAGCACTCTGTAGCCAGTGTTTTCAAAGGAACATACTTAATGGGTGAAAAGTTACTAGACTTGGAAAATAAGCCTCTTTTAAGTAGCATAGTACATTAAAAAGTAATTATAAGGCATTTGGGAGACAATTTTACTGTATACAAATGTTCTCATGAACATCAACTCCTCAAAAAACCCTTCAAGAAGACAACTTCACAACCCAAGTGGGGTATGGCACTGGCTGATAATGACATAGTGATCTGGGAAGTGACCCATCTCAAGGGTTACTCAAATGTTTTGAGTCAAATTCTAATGTTTTGCTTATTTTGTTTTTTAATAGTTCCGCAGGAACTTGTACCTTTATTTCAATAAAGGTAACATGATACTAATGAATTAAGCTTAGAAAGACTCCCTTTGAATGCCCTCAATGATTAAATAAAAACAAGTAAATAAAAATCAATGCTTCATTAAGTACAGTTCACTTGAGAAGTTCTTCAAGTTTTCATCAGTTCTCTTATTTACATTGATCTACATACTTCTCCTGTTTGAATTTCAACCCAAAATCCATTTGTGTATCGTTTCAATCATGATTCAATTGATACTAGTAATTAATGACAATATACTTTTACAACTCAGAACTTGGTCACTTACGTATTTCAAAGTCTACTATCTCTATTTCCTAAAGAGAAAGGAAAAATTTAGGTCCAGGGTTGAACACACACTTTGAAAATCCCTTGCTGAGTCTCAAAGCAACATTAAGGTACACTAACTTAAATGTCAAGAAGAAGGTAATGATGGATGCTGGATTAAGCAAACACGATTTTATTTTCAGTAATGATTTCCCACCCCCCAACACATACACACAGAGTAACTGGGTATTTCAGAGAATGCTTTGAAGGGCGTAATAACTTGTTAAAAGCTAGGTTTCATATTTATAAGCTGAATCATTTTCAAATCTTTTCTTCAAGAAAATCCAAGGACCAAGCTTTTCTCTCTTGATAAGTTTCTTAGATGCTCAAAATTAAATGGCCATTTCAGAGAACCCATGTTTTAAAAAGTCACTCAGAATAAAATATGACACCTAATTTAAACATATTCAACTGGCTTCATGTCAGGTTACATGCTGATTTTATAGCCCTTTACTCAAGTTTAAAGCTTGAAATGGATTTGCTCCAAACTAATACTATGAATAGTTCTTTAGGACCCTGACGACTTTATGTGATGGATTTTAAAATCCAATAATAGTAGCTTTTAGAGAATAAAGTTATGCCAACTTCTACCCGTCCTTAGTCTGGAAAGTTTGAAAATTTGTGGACAATCTGTTTAGAGGAAGAAAAGGGCAAGTGGAAACTGCACCAAGCGTCTACTGGTATTCTTTGCCATTTTACTGGTATGTTTCCTACTTTTCCCCTGGCTGCAGGGCAATACTGCCAGGTACATGGGATGACCATCTAGTGTGTCGTGTTCAAAGGTGTTACCTATGAGCCACCTAAAAAGTCAAATGCTAAACCCAGTATTCTTCACAGTATTTCAACAAGAACACGTATAGCCATCAATAGGAGATGAGATGCAGAAGGAGGTAGGGAGTGAAATCAACAAGTGAGTGAAATCCCTATTTCCTCATTCAACTAGCTTTCTTTCTCTTTCCAGGTACTGAGTATTGGGCTGAACTGTCAGGCCAATTAGAAAAGTGACTCAGACATGGTCTCCCCTCCTCTTGACTCCTATATGAGTGGAAGAGATGGAAAGTGAGCCATTAATAAACTGATGAAGTGATTCTAGGTTATAAACAAGAGGCCAGTGATCAAGCAAACCGAAAATTGTATGTAGTCATGAATGTTAGGCTAACCAAGCAAGTCAAACACTGATTTGCTAGCTGCATAGCATTGAGGAATTACAATCTGTGTAGTCCAGAGCATTAGCACCAGGTGACAAAGATCACCTGCTAACCCAGGCCTTTCCGCCTTACTTTAGTTGTTGGGTTGTGGGTGGTTCAGGAAACTGTAAGCTTTACCTGTTTTTCCAGACCATGTATCATCCTGACCACATCAGTTTGGACCAGAGCTACTTTATCTTTTGAGATATGTACAAAGAAGGCTAAGAGAAAGGATTATTTACACCAGTAAGTGGGGCGCCTGGATGGCTCAATTGGGTTGAGCATCGGACTCTTAATTTCATCTCTGGTCATGATCTCACAGTTCATGAGATGGAGCCCCACACTGGGCTCTGTGCTGACAGTTCAGAGGCTGCTTGGGATTCTCTCTCTCTCTCCGCCCCTCCCCCATGCCATGCGTGTTCTCCCTCTCTCAAATAGACTTTAACAACAACTTAAAACAATCAGTAATATTAGCCAATAATGAAAAATTTCATTGCTATTACTCAGTAAAGCATTAATGATTAGCATTTACTGTGTTTTCATACTGTCTATCATTCCATTAGTTTATTCATTAAAGCTCTCATTGTGGTTCAACTCACATTTACTGAGTCCACTTGTGTTCCAGGCAACATAGTTGTCATCTGTTGCCCTAAGAATCAAACAGCCATTATTGTATTTTTACATTATTGAAAACAGAAGTTTGTCTGATTGTAGATTCCTTAAAGGCTAGAAATAGCTGTGTTTTCTTTATAAACCCAGCAACTATGTGCCGACTTGGGTATCCACGTTGAATTACATGGATTCAGAAATTATTATGAAACATGTCAGTTTCAAAGTTACTCATCTCTTCTTTTCAAGTAAATTCCAACTTTTTTCTACAAAAATGTCACCTCATTTAGCATCTCCTAATTTAAGTTCAGATATGCTCTTTTGAATATCAAGTGATATTGAGTAAGGGTCACTAGCTAAGTCATTGCTACACATAGTAGAAGCAGAAATCTAGTAAGAGGTAAATGGGAGTTCAAGAAATAGATTACTTTTCTAATAGGCCTGAAAGAGCAGGGACAATGGACTATAATTAGAAAGCTGAGGGCTGGTAAGACCAAGCTGGAAGAACCAGAAAAGCATGGAAGTTGAACTACCATATTAGGAGCTATACTGACCCCTCACCGGAAGGTGGTTTAAATCGCTTAGATCGCCAGTGTCAAATGTCTGAGCCTCTTCCTAGTCTCCCCACCCCTCTTATCCTCAAGGTTCAGCCATATGGTAGAACAATAGCAAAGAGGATCATTTGAACCCCAGTTTGCTGCTGATGCACTTCATAACCCTTGGGCACACTGATCACTACCTGTGACTTTCTATTTATTCAGCTGTAATTTAGGACTAATAGTAAAGAGGTAATTTTAAGTTTGCATACATGAGAATTTGAGCAAGCGCTAAATGATACGTCTACATTGTAGTAAGACTACAAATTCCTATGGTATCAGTGGAGCTCTGTTACATCATGCTGTAATGGCAGCAACAGATGGTAGGTTGTTAAATTTACTGCTCAACTACATAGCTCATGCAGAATGCAGTAGAAACCATAAACATTCATATAACAGTCAACGTATATAGCCTACAAATCTCATAAAATGACGATGAATGTGATTTAACGCTAGACTACATACAATCGCCCTCACATGTAACACTATTAGAGTTTTCTTACCAGACACGATGGAGGTTGCGTTTAGAAAATTGGTTTCTAAGAGCTTTTTTACCATTTCTGTATTTGATAACCCCCCCATAAACACATATTTAAATTAGTTTGTTATTTTGTAACAAGCTTTTTGAGGGTTTTTAAAAATATGTGCCAGACATTGTGTTTTAGGCCCTCTTTACATATGATCCCCCTGAACCTTTCCTCCCAGTTCACACATATACATTTTACAGAGAGGCGCTTAAGCTTAGAAAAGTTGTCAGCCTTCTTCCAGAAATTTCCCAAGTAGCAGAATCAAGAAGATACTCCATACTGTTTTATAGCTAGGATAAAGGGGTGTGAGCAGGAGCAAAGCTACACTCACCGCTTGAGACAAAATTTTTATGTCCATCAGGGGTACCTTTTAAAGATACGCATTTTCTCATTCCATTCTTCAGTTCACCTGCATAAATAAAGGAACTACTGAATATGGCCAAAGTGTTAAAAGGCACTGTAATAATAGATAATAAAATAGTTATTGAACTGGGATATATTTTCTTAACATTTCATAATATTTCAGGTAGTTAGGAAAATAAAATTGTTTTTTGTTTTAGTTTTACATTTGCCATTCAATTAATGGGAAATTAATTTTCTCCTTAGGAGGGCATGTGACTTAAAATTGCCATTTAATTTTCATGAGACAACAGTCAAGTACACAAATATTTAAGAATCCTATGGTGGTTTCAGGTTCTCCATTTGTTCCAGAGTAAGCCCCATGAAATTACTTAAAACTTGACCCTGGATCACCTATTTCATAAAAAGAGTAAGTGTTTTAATACCATTTGGTCCAACACTTGCTATTTAATAAATTGATTTTATTTATACTTCCCAAGAAAGTTTCAGGAGGAAAATTAAATGGTGGAGAAGCCATTGCTTCAGTTTTAATTCAGCTTTTTATGATTTTTTTTGAGATATTTTTGTCGGCCAAATAAAAGGGAAATATAGTCAACAGTAAAGATGGTTAGCACTGGTTTCATAGAGAGAAATGAAGCCTTACCTTTGCCAATTTTTTCCCCCTTTTGAAAATGTCGGTTTTAGTACCAGGATGAAATCAAATGGAACCCATTACATGTCATGGTATTTCACTGCTGCCAGTTCAATTTCTATGTCAGAAACCTCTTTTTAATAGGCGTGCTTCTGCTACATACTGGTTTCTCTCCCCCTCTTCAATGGTTTCAATTTTATTTATACAGTGGAGTAATAAAACTAGTCAAGTACGTTGTATAAAAAATATTTCCATAGCGCATTTGAAAAACATAAAACCAAAGCCTGATTCAAGCAAATGTCAATAAGTAAAGGTTTTTAACAGAAACTCCCCATTCACCAGGGACGTTCTTATCAAAAATATGTAGGAGTCCAAAGTCAGCCCATTTAGTTGACGGAGAAAGCCTAAGAATTAGTGTAGGAAAACATTCCTCCACTATCACAAATAGCTCCTTGGAGAGATGACATACAGAGATCAGACTTTTGTCAAATTCTGTTCCTGGATTCTCAAATGCTAATGGGAGTGGCACAACACAAAAGTGCATTTTTAAAAAGTAACTATACTGAGCCCAGGAGTCCCAAGTGTTGAGCAGGATGTGTGGAGAAAAATTATCACAGGGAATCATACAATGCCAATTAAAGAAGCAACACTGATTTGTTCTAAATATATATGTACAAATGTGTTGAGGAACCCTAGACAGAAACAAGCACATAAACCACACATCGTCCTCAATCCCCAGGGACACCTGCAGTCTGATGTGGTATTTAGAAATGAGGATTGCCCATGGCTACTATGCTGTGCTCCTGCTTGAAGTTTTGATGAAAGTGATAGGAATTCTTTTCATCTTGTCAGTCTCCACAGCTTGTTACATTCATCTTACTTTTTATCTGGCTTGCAAAGTTGAAGTAAGAAAGCATTGTTAATTTTATTGGGGCTGAAACAGAAACTGACATGTTCTTTCCTCTGTCTAGATTTAAAATTGAGAAAACATAATGAAACTAGCCTTTGGGGGATGAGATATCTAGCAAACAACACAAGTTCATGGAAGACGCGTTCCTTGTTCACAAATTTTATAGTCTTTTCACATCTGTTGTGCATTTCATCAGCAACTTCTGTTTAGAATTCCTAGTATTCTGAAGCCAAGAGGTTCAAAGGAAAAACTCCCTCAGACTGAACAAAAAAATTGTTTCATTTTTGAAAACTGATATACTACACGGGGGTCATTTAGAAAAGATGTGCAAGTGACAAGGCTTGAACTGACATAGCATGTGATAATATTAGCACTTTCCTCCCAAGAACAGGCTATCTTAAAGGAAATTTTCTATTCCAAAGCTCTTAGTGTTTACAAACCTATGCCTAGGTCCTTGCTATTTTTTTCAGCAGGCACTTGTTGTTTGATGCACATGTATTTTTTCCTAGTTTGCGTAAGTCCTGTATCTCACCTATATGCATCTTCTGCTTAGTTGAAAAGAGATCAGAATGCTTCCCTAATTTCTTGCTAAATCTGTTATTTCTGTGAAAAGCATATGAACACAGTTTGATTTCTTCCGTTTTGAAGTTCCTGGCACCAGTAACTATAGAAAAAGACTAGGATTAAAAATAAGTATCCGTCTACGTGTACGGCTGTGTGTACCAAGGGTCACAAGTGAACTTCTATTTTTTAGGAAGTATCTGATTTGAACTAGCTTCCTTTCTGAGTTAGCCCGCAATTCTGGTCTTAGCATTACCTCTCATGAATCCAATGCTACTCCGCATTACTCCATAACAAACACTGTTAACATGGCTCAGCCAGACACAATTTTCAAAATATCCTTGAACCTTTTTTTTTTAATAATTTATTTTTTAGAGCAATTTTAGGTTTATAGCAAAATCTAGCTATAAGTACACAGATTCCCATAGATCTCGTAGGAAGAGACCAAACAAGAGTCATGGAAGGAACACCCCAAGGCAGAGTCCCAAGTCCTTGAAGTAGAATGATAGAGACATGAGCTGAAGGCAAGGACAGTGGTAAGTGAGCTACACTTTAAGCGTCCTAGAGCATAATATCCTGGTTTGTGCTTCCAACACCTTGGGGCTGACAGACCAAAGAGCTATAAGTGCAGAACGTGGGCTCCTCATCTACATCTACCCCCAAGGTAAACCCTGGATTCATTTAAATGCATTTGCATTGCAGGCACGGCCCCTGTGGAGAAAGGCTGCCCTTGGGGTGCCTGGGTGGCTCAGTTGGCTAAGCCGGTTAAGCATCTGACATAGGCTCAGGTTATGATCTCCCGGTTTGTTAGTTCAAGCCCAGCGTCGGGCTCTGTGCTGACACCTCAGAGCCTGGAGCCTGTTTCAGATTCTGTATCTCCCCCTCTCTCTTTCCCTCCCCTGCTCATGCTCTGTCTCTCGTTTCTCAATAATAAAGTATTTAAAAAATTTTTTAAATTTTTTTTTTCTTCTTCAACGTTTTTATTTATTTTTTTTGGAACAGAGAGAGACAGAGCATGAACGGGGGAGGGGCAGAGAGAGAGGGAGACACAGAATCAGAAACAGGCTCCAGGCTCCGAGCCATCAGCCCAGAGCCTGACGCGGGGCTCGAACTCACGGAAGGCGAGATCGTGACCTGGCTGAAGTCGGACGCTTAACCGACTGCGCCACCCAGGCGCCCCAAAAATTTTTTAAATCAAGGCTGCCCTGAAGGTTCCAGTACAGACCTCCTAGGGTCAAAAACTCCCCTCCCTACCTGGGGGACAAGTCTCTCCCATGACAGGAAGCAGCCTCCATTAGTGACTATGCCACTCTAAGTGGCAGTTCCTTACAGCCCAGACAGGGCCAGTAATTTCCAATTCCAAAATCACCATGGGGACCTTGGCTGTCTACCACCTTGAGTATGTACTTTCACTTTAATAAACTGCTTTGTGCTTGTTACTTTTCTTCTGGCTGTCTTTATTGGAGTACGGTTTCCCACAGAAATTCCCGTGGGGAATCCAAGGACCAAGACCTCCATTCATACAATGCAAACTCCTCCACACGTAACCTATCCCCGTCCACTCACATGCACAGCCTCCCCATTATCAAAATCCCCTCTTCGAGTGGCCTATTTCTCACAATTCATAAACCTACCTTACATCATCTTCACCTAGAATTCATAGTCTTTAACTTTCTAATCTTCTCAGGTATGGATCCATCAGTGATTCTGCAACCTTCACTTACCTTACACTGTGTTGCTCTTCTACACTTTAGTTGTCCTAATTAATGCTCTAGAATCCCATCAATGAGCTCATTATTTCACACCTAATCTTTCTCTTGCCTTTCCTATTAATGTTCATTCCACTTTTTCCCAAGTGTGTTTCATAGAGCATTAATGTTACCTGAGACCTTAATAGGTGATTCGTGGGCACAGATAGCGAAGGAACTAACTGTTAATATTATCTTATAAAATAATCTAAGAATCCAATTAATACAAACACTAAGTATTTTACAATGCTCCTCACTGAAGAAATGGTGTGGCAATATATGACCAAGACCAGAAGCTATGTGAGTTACTGACATGTATGAACTGTTGACTTTGGATCAGTTGACAGGTTCAAAGACAGGGTTTTTCAGCTAAATTTAACAATGAATTGGTTCATCTATTAGATGACAGCTATTCTATTTTAGGAGATATGTGGGTTGCTATATAATGTTTGTTTTAGATGATATATTATACAAACTCCTTTCCATTGGATCAAATTTAAGAAGGAAGAAAAGCAAAGACTTAAAATAAGGTGTTCTGTTTGAGTTCAGCCATTTATTACCATTGACAACTTAACCAAGTCACCTAGCCATTTCCCAGACATGTGATCAAAGTAAAGGAACTACCACAGATGCGTACTATAAAATGGAGAGGTATGTGGGTAGCTCAGTTAAGTGCCTGACTCTTGATAAAAGCTCAGGCCATGATCTCACAGTGGTGAGATCGAGCCCCAAGTCAGGCTTCAGACGGAGATTGGAGCCTGCTCAGGATTCTCCCTCCCCCTCTCTTTCTAACCCTCCCCTGCTTGCTGTCTTTCTCTCTCCAAGTAAATAAATAACCTTTAAAAAATAAGTGAACAATAGCCGTTATTTTAACTTTGAGTAGAGTAGCATTGGTAGGCCAAAAAGTTCTTGTAATTCTAGTGATACTTTCATTTTTAAAACATTAAAAATAGGGAATATATCTGGAATTTGAAGAATTTCTAGAATCTGGCCTTTTATTGTGATCTCCTAGTTCTGTGCACAATTCCTGGCATGTTCTAAGTACTCCATAGGAATTTTATTTAATAATATCCCACAAATATTTAATGGTCTGTGAAAGACAAAGACCACATATGATTCCTCTTTACATCTATGCCTCCAAACACTAATAGTTGACTCTACAAAGATGTCTTTTTCAAGTGCTGATGGTGTGAATCAATTAATGAGAAAATTATATTTTAATATATACATACTATGTAATTTTGTTTTCAGCAATTTTTTTAACTTACACTAATTTATGCTAATGTAAAGTTAACATAGTCTATAGAAAGCTACGACTTCCCTTACATTATTTTGCAGGAATGGGGTCTCTCTATATATGTGTCATTTATATTGCTAAAGTAGTATTGCACAATTTTATATTTATATTTATATTGCTATATTTATATTTAGCACAAATATATTTATATTGCACAAATTTTATATTTTATATATTTATATATATATAAATATATATATTTTATATATATAAATATATATTTTTTATATATTATATTTATAGCACAAATATATTTATATTGCACAAATTTATATTTATATTTATATTGCTAAAGTAGTATTGCACAATTTTATTGATATTAATATCACAATATGTGTGTGAGCAATGTATTTTACAGTTTCACAGTATTACAAAGTAGTTTTCTACTTCATAAACATAGTAGTTACTCCTTGCTGTAGTGACCTATTCTCTCCATTTGTCCTCATAACTCCTTTAGTTTTCCCTATCCTGTTTTGTGTAAGTGTTTAAATACTTCCATATGGCCCATGTTCAGAAGAGCTTTGGGGAAGTTCAGAGAATACAAAGGTCAGTTAACTGTGTTGGTGCCAGCAGTTGACCATGCCAAGAATGTTGTTAATCTGTCAGAAAATAGACATAATGACGCTAATCCTATCTCAATAGTCTTGAGCAAATGGAACAAGTGGTAAGGGTATATAGTTTAGAATCCTGAGAGAAATTACAATAAAATAATAGCTAAAGCATGGAAGCAGGCTCTCTAAACTGACTGATCTTCGAGAAAAATACAATATTCATGGTTTTACACACGCATGAGTAAGTATAGCAATGGAAGAAAGACCTAAACCAATAGGTCAAGGATCCCCAATGATGGCCCAATGAAAAGATTGGCAATGCTTTCCTCTCTCCCCCAAACGTCAACCATAAAACTGCACAAAAAAATCAAACACTCATGCTCTGGATATCAAACAAAGGTCATCAACCATCAGAGAAGCATTTTTGCTTCAAAGACTGCTAAAATTCAAGTAAGAAGAATAGGACTCCATGACTACCCCCCTACCCCCCCACCCCCCCGCTCGGGGCTGCGCCCATCACCATCCCCAGCCTAGTAAGCACCGAGGCTTTGGTACGATAAGGTAGACCATGAGGCCTGGCTGCTTTGCCTGTGTAGCCAAAGGGAACACACTCAAATTTCCACAGTAGACAATAACCATATTCAATATTATTGGCGGAAGTGATTATATTGTGCTTATGACTGAAGCAACCCTTCTTGCCTGAGTGTGCATACATGCGTACTTTGCATACATGCAAAGACCTACAAGGACTCAACTAGCCACACATTCTTAGTCAAAATTAAGACAGGCCACATATGTGGAGGAAACAGCCAAGAATCCAGGGGAGTAAAAGCCAGGGCGATCACAACCTGAATACACTCCCCTACTCACACAGACTATTTAGCAAGAAGACACACTGTCTCTGCATGCATGAGCACCACCTCTTTTTAACATTGGCTTATGACTAAGTCATGTCGACACAGGGACAAATCCTAGAAGAGCAGATGCTAAAATTAAGTAAATAAAAATTAAATTAAATAAATACAAGCATCAGTGGCCACACATCATAGGGTGACAGACTTTGCCACAACAAATTGCTAAATAAAGAAGTCAACCAACTAACAAATAACCTTGGGTGGGGAGCGGGGGTGGATCTGAATCTAGAGTTGCTACAATATGAGGTTTTAAATAGTTTTTAACCCAAGACTGTGACATTTGTCAAGAAACAGCAATTTGTCACCCATATTCTAGGGAAAAAGCCAAGTAAAGAAATGGTCTCGCAGTGTCCCCAGAAGTTGGATTTAACAGACAAAAATTTCAAACAGCCATTGTCAAAGTTCCATGAAATGAAAGAAACCTTATGTGAAGAACTAAACAATAAATTGACCAGATCAAATACATAGAAACAAAGTAGATTCATGGTTGCTTGCAGCTGGGTGTATGAACACAGATCATCTACATCCAGTCACAATAGTCAACTTTTTGGGGGTGATGGAAAGATTCTAGAACTGGATCATTGTGATGATAACACAACTCAATAAATTTACTAAAAATCACTGAGTTTTATGTTTTTAATAGGTGAATTTTATATTGTATGGATTATACCTCCGTAAAACTACTGGGTATTTCTTAATTTCTTGATTTACTTTCTGTAACTTTTTTCTGTGCCTTTTTAAATTTTTTTTAGATAATCTGTGTTTCACCCATTAAAATTGATTATAAGTATTGAATCCAGCTTTTGATTAAAATTCCTGATTGAAATTCCTTTTCACAAGTTCTTTACCACTATATTCATATAGTCTCATTTCTTCAACAGTTTAAGAAGGAAGAACTTTTTAAAATGTTCATCTTAATACTAAACTAGCCAGAATGCTGCTATTTTAATGCTCTTGATTTCTCATCTGGTATTTGGGAACCGGTGTATTCAAATAGGGAACTTGACTCATCCTTCTCAATTCCACTCATAGGCCAGAGTACTTGTTATGAACACAAAACCAGTTACGTTACAAACGTCATCACTGTTTACTAATTCCCCATTGGCCAGTTCGAGTTCCTTCCCCTTTGCTATTTATACAGGTTCTTCTTCTGATTTCCTGGACTCCACTCTACCTGGTTTACTTTTTACTCACGTAAGACCATTTTTCAATTGCCTAAGAAATTTGCAACATCCTGTCAGATAAAGTCCTTCGTGTTCCTTCATTGTGTTGCCAGTTAACAGTGAATGAGTAAGTTTTAAAACTTCACATTTACTGCAATTATTATTCGTACATGGTTTCCTAATCAAGAATGGGAACTCCTCAAAAGGAAGAATTCAGGCTTGCTTGGTGTGTAGCCATGTAATAGGCATTCGGAATCGCTTTTCAGTTAATCGATACATGAATTGATATACAGGGGAACTCAGAGGCTCTCTGGTCACAACATTTTTTCTGTTATCCATTTATCAAGAAATTTTTTTTCCAGAGCAAAGAAGAATTTCATTGAGTTAGAAGAAGAAGAAGAATGGCTCCCCAAAGATTATGTCTGTGTCTTAAATCTTGGAAGCTGTGAATATTTTCTACTAAATGGAAATGTCTTCTAAATGCAGACAAGGATGACAGGAGAGGCAGAACCAGAGAAATGGCATTATGGGGAAAGATCTGCTAGACAGTGAGACCTTGGAGATAAAAAGAAGGGGTCACAAGCTAAGGAAAGCTGCCTGTCTGCAGATGCTGGAAAGGTCAAGGAAATACATTTTCTTCCACAGCCTCTATAAAAAGACACAGCCCTACCAACACTTAGTTTTAGCCCAGTGAGATTTATTTTAGACTTCTGCCTTCCAGACTGTTTTAAGCTACTAAATTTGTGGTAATTGTTATAGCAGCAAAAGAAAACTAATTCATGAGTTTTCTGTTTCCTCTAACTAAAACAACTCTGTTATATATTAGTGTCCTCTACAAGAACATGTTGAAGTCCTACATCCCATTACCACCAGAATGGGAACCTGCTTGAACATACTGTTGTTGAAATGTAATTAGTTAAGATCAAGTTACACTGGATGAGGGTGGGCCCTTACCTCAGTAAGACTACAGTCCTTTTTAGAAGAACAAAGACAAACTGGAAGAAACAAAGAATCAAGAGTCAAAAACCAAAAAGACCACCCTTTAACAATAGAAGCAGAGATTGAAATGATCTACCTACAAGTCAAGACACTGTAAGAATTATTGGTCAACAACAGAAGCTGGAAGAGGAAAGGAAGAACTTTCTTGTACAGGCTCCAGAGGGAGCACAGTTCAGATGACATCTTAATTTCAGACATGTCGCCTCCAGAACTGGAAGACAATAAATTATTTTTTACAAGCACCCAGTTTGTGGTTCCTTATACCAGAACAAAGGGGATCCAATACAAGCCCCCTCAGGCCTGATTCTAACTGCAAAGTATTCCTGCATATTAAAACTTCTCTTTGTATGTCTCTCATCACTGGGGTGCCTGGTTGGCTCAGTCATGCAGTATGCAACTCTTGATCTCTGTGTTTTGAGTTCCAGCACCACACTGGGCATAGAGATTACTTAGGGGGAAAAAAATAGTCCCATCTTCACTTTTGAAAAGCTACTTTTATGTCTTCTTCAGGTTGTTGTCATTGTTTTATTTAGCACAGCACTGATTTGACTCCCAAAATGTTGAATTTGCAGCAAATCAGAGACTGAACAATTGGGCTCAAATAGCTGAGTCTACCCATGTGTTAGTGGATTGTCTGTTTCAAGCCCCACCATGCAGCTAAGAGCCATTGATAGATTTCATTGAAGCCTGAACAACGTCTGACAGGTTAACCTCAAAATAACCTTCCTTTAAAAAGTTCTGAATTCCTCCAAACCAGTGTTGTAACTAGTTCTGAGTATTAATTTGTTTAAATTGATTAACAGTATCAGTAACAAGATGGTCTCTCTAAACCACTGGGGATTTGCTTAGTAAAAAAAAAATCATTAACTGCTTTCTTAAATCTCCTATATCAAAGTTTTATTTTTATTTTCATTTTATTTTTTTCATATTGTAAAAATCCACATTTCTATGTAAGAAGAATATGAAAGCAGGAGGGATTCCTCCAATCTTGGTTAATCCTAAATTACCTACTCAGTGCACATACACAGGTAGTCCTAAACCAATAATAGCACTTCTGTATGAAGTCCTTCACTTTTCACGGGGGTATCAATTTTGAAAATAATGTCTAAAAAAAAAAATCTACAGTAAAACCTTGGTTTGCGAGGGTAATGCATTCCAAAAACATGCTTATAAACCTAAGCACTTGTATCAAAGCAAATTTCCCCATATGAAAGGAAACTCAGATGACTCATTCTACAACCCAAAAATATTCTTATAAAAATCATTACAATACTGTGATACAATACAAAATAGTAAGATACAAATATAAAGGGAACTAAATTAACCTGCACTTACCTTTGAAAACCTTCGTGGCTGGTATGAAGAAAACAAGAGAAAGGAGGGTTATTGTGTAGGACGACTTTCACTATCCCTAATGGACGTTGACTACAGTACAGTATTAATAAACTCTTTTCATGTACTGTATTTAATGTAACTGGCAATAAGGCAGAAGAGCAAAGGGTCTATAACTGCAGGGAGCCAAACCTAGAATAAGACAAAGCATTCCTAAGCTTTCTCCTGTATGGAAAAGCAAAGAACCATCCATAGATGAAGTGACAAAACAAAACAAAACAAAACAGTAGTGCCTGTTGTGAGCACCTTGCAATGTTCTGAAAAACTATTGATTTCTGCCAAATACTGTGGCCTAAGACTGAACATCGCAGATGATCATCCACAGTGTCGCATAGAGAAAGAGACATTGGCTCAGTTGTCATCATGGGACCTTCAGCATCACATACTACTCTTATTCCAGGACATCACTTGTTTATCAAGTTAAGATTTATTAGAAATGTTTGCTCATCTTGCACAACACTCGCAGAACAAGTTACTCACATTCCAAGGTTTTACTGTATTTGTAAAATGCTAGAAACAAATCCCTACTGTTCTACCTTAGTATGTAAAAATCAAAATTAGAGAAAAAAAATCACATATCCTATACACACAAAAACATCAAAATTAGTGAAGCAGTTTTGCTTTTTTTTTTTAGTTTTTTTTTAAGTAGTACAAACTCTTGTTGGAAATAAGCCTTTTAAGTAACTTTTGCCAAAAATTTTTCATAAAAATTTGAATATCTATAGTTAATAGTAAGATGGATCTTATTAGGTAAAAGCCCTTGCCAATCGAATGAAATAGTACTCAGTGCCTTGGTAAACCAGGCTTAAATACATGGATTAATCAAGCTCTGTTTCTTTTATTGACCTACTTTTTTTTTTTTGAAACATTATACATGTTTAATGTACATTTGCCAAGATCTATACTCCATTAACATTAACTGGAGGAAGTGGCACTTGAAAATAAGGTGATCAACCTCTCTTTCAAACATACCCATTCCCTGCAACTCCACAAAGCAATTCAATGAAAACCTTCAGCAAATTTTTCCATTAATTATCTAATTTAAATTCACCTGCATAGGATTTTTTCTGTCCGTAAAAACTTGGTTATTTCGTAACTACAGTAGTCTGCTAGGGACATCCTAACTAAATACCATAGACTGGGTGGATTCAACATGGGGATTTGTTTTCTCACAGTCGTGGAGACTGGAAATCTGAGATCAGAATGTCAGTAAGTCCATTTCTTCTCAGGGCCTTAAGGGAAGGCCTGTCTTCTTGGTTATATATTAGCCATCTTCCCCCCCTGTCTTCACACCATCTTCCCAAAGTACACATCTGTGCCAAATTTCTTATAAGAATAGCAGTGAAATTGGATTAGGGCCCAACCTAATGACCTCATTTTAACTTAATCACCTCTGCAAAAACCTACCTCCAAATATGGTTACATTCTGGGGTACCCAGAGTTAGGACTTCAATATAACTTGGGGGGGCGGGGGGCATAATCCAACCCGTAACACATACATCATTCACGATGCAGTATTTACAAGACCTCAAGTAGCAATAAATCCTTTGATCTTCAAAAAAGCAATCATCTCTTTATGCTTGATATATAGTGGCAGGTTTATGAATTTTGAACATAGGGTATTTTTTTCCACTCAAACTAAGCTCCTTGTTATATAATAATCCAAACTACATACTCTGTTTTTAAAATCTTATGTATTTTAGGAAAATAGTTATATTCATGAAATTACACAAGCCTTTTCTATAAAGTTTTCAATTTTTCATAGTAATGGCAGTTGAGGTTTATCAACCTTTGAGAGGAGCAAATGAAATTCAAAGAGCCCTGAAGTTTGATCTGAAGAGCAAAAAATGAATTGCAGGGACACAGCCAACATTAGCGAAGTCAACTATAGATCCAAAACTTTAACTGTCAGTTTAGAGTTGATTTTGGAACATGACCAATCTCCACCTTCATTCCTTTACACTAAGCTGTCACTCATACCCAAGTGGAAGATGGCAGGACCTTGTGATTCAGGGCATGCTCCCTCCACTGTGCTCTCCTTTACAGGCACAGGGCTGTTCTTCATCTCTTAGAAGATACTTTAAAAAAAAAAAAAAAAACAAAAACAAAAAACAAAAACATTCTTTTTAATGTTTTTGAGAGACAGAGCATGAACAGGGCAGGGGCAGACAGAGAGGAAGACACAGGCTGAAGGAGACTGTCTGAAGCAGATTCCAGACTCTGAGCTGTCAGCACAGTGCCTGACACAGACAGGGCACAAACTCATGAGCCACAAGATCATGACCTGACCTGAAGTCAGATGCTTAACCGACTGAGCCACCCAGGTGCCTCAGAAGGAACTTTTAACCTTAGCTTTTTAACGCTTAGATTTCTATTAGTAATTACACGTGATAACAAAATACAAATACATTTCTGCGAAACAGATAATATTAATTTTTAAATTTTGCCTAAGACTGGGTTTACAGTAGGTCTTTGCCTGATAGAAAATGTGAATTTCGTGAGAATAAGGAACATGTAGATTCTGATCATCTCTAAGAGACCAGGTACAAATAACACTGAGGGGGAAAGGTAAAAAAGGGGCTAAAAATCAGAAAAAAAAAAAAATATATATATATATATATACAAATCTCAAGGATATCTTTGTTTTATTATTTCAAAATCTAGTATATCTATGAAATACCTATTTTAATGTGCACATTCTGTAGATTTATGCATTTTTAGTAATAAAAAGTGAGCCAAAGCAAAGTTAATTCACCTTCATCAGGTAACAAGGAATCATACGCCAAGGGTAAAAATCAGAGAAACTGTTGTTTTGTGTTATGCACTGATTTCAGAGAACAGGGACATTAATGAGAGGAGGGAAAAAGTTTAGTTTCTTTTAATAGACAGTCCGTATTCAAAAATTGAAATCCAATTTAGCCTCATTGAGCAATGTTTTGCATTTTAATTCCATCCATGTTCCTTACTGTCTGACTTCCCTCAAAGTGCTTTTAAACAAGATATCCTCAGCAGTTAACCCGATGCCTGTTTTTAGGTTTTGGTTAATTTTATCAAAGACAACATCCAACAGAGCACATCTCGATTACTCAAAATCCTTACACTCAAGCAATACCAAGTTCATTTAATATCCTTGTGCTTTTCTTTGCAAGTTCCACAGAGAAAGGGAGATGGGAAGACACACAGCTGAGGAAGAGTAAATGTAAAGGAACAGCAAGCTAAAAGCAATAACCCTAATCTTGAACACAAATGTACACAGTTGTGCGGTCCTCCGACACCAGAGAAGCCGTCTATGTGTAATGCAATCTTAAGGAAAAACATCCTTGTTCTCTGGAACAAACTTCTCCATTTCTTTTGTTGCTTTCTTATTTAAAAATGTTAAATCACAAGACATGGCATGCATTCAGAAGCACTTCTTTCTTTCAGTGATCTGTCTTCAAAACCCAGGTGAAAAAAGGAAAAATAATAGCATTTCCATTCCTCACTGTGACTGTTATGCTTAGTTATTTCTGGGTCATACAATAAGGAAAGATACTAATTGGACAATGAGAGTATTGATGAGCTTCTAGGAACTTCAAACAACTTCTGGGATACCTCTATTAGCAGCATATCTGTTCAGAAATAACCTAAGAAGGTCTATCATCACTTCTCATTGGACGATGCTTCCCATGTAATTAAAATACCAAATAAACTGAAGTAGTTGAACATCTTTTATCAGGTGAGACACAAATGGTTTGAAATTTTCCGCCAACAGTCTAGGAAATCTCACTTGCCTTGAGATCAGAAAGACTCCATCTAGAACTGGACTTGGGGAAGTCATCCCAACATCAAAAGGTTTGAAGGTTTGACTCAATAGTACCACGGATCATTATGAGATAGTACTTAACCAAAGTGACAACAGAAGATTTTCAAGGCAAATACGTAAGGTTATATGGATGTGAATATAAGTTAGCTCTTTTAATACTGAGATGATTGGATTTTCTTAACTAATCAAAGACCTGATAAACATGACATGAAGCACAGTCAACTAATTGTTAAGGTAAAATCTTTGCAGATTACTTAAAAGATACAGAAAAAATCTTTGTTCACCATTTACTAAGAGCAGACCAATAATCAAAGAAAATGTTGTTTCTTAGGAAACCAAACCCTAAATTTGTACCAGTGTGCTTGTGATATTACAACTTTTTTTTTTTTTTTTTAATTTAAATCTATTCCAATCTTAGCCTGCTTGACCACACATAAAATTCCTTTCAGGATTCCTTTTTTATAAACATTCTCCAGCTTTTTTTTTTTTTTATCCCTCTTAAGTTTTGTCCTTTTTTTCCCCTCATTCTCATTCTGGAACAACCATTTAACTTTGGGAACTGCTGGATCCTCTGGTAGTTTTATTTTCAATTTTTTGAGAAACTTCCATACTATTTTCCATAGTGACTGTACCAATTTACATTCCCACCACTACCCAACCATGGTTTCCTTTTCTCCACAGTCTCACCAACACTTATTATTTCTGTCTTTTTGATAATAGACACTTGAACAAATATGATTTCTCATTGTGATTTTGATTCCCCGATCATTAGTGACGTTGAGCACCTATTCATGTACTTTTTGGCCAGCTGTGGGTCATCTAAGGGATTTTAATAGTCTGATTTGTGCCTACTTAGATTTTTATGTGCCAGGGATCAAAACAGTCTGAATTTCCCGACTTAATTTATTTTCACAAGTCTGCCAGTGGTTTATGGTGTGGACTGATTATCTTGAGGTTTTTGTGACTCCCCTAATGACGGCCATCTTACTTTCAGATTGAAGGATATCTATTGTTTTCCCTTATTGAAATAATCCTAATTCAACCCGATTCACTGCTTCTGGCAGCCTCCACACAGTACCCGAATCCCGTCAGGACCTCCCAAAGGCACACTTTTAAGTGAGGCTGGCCACAAATCTAAATGTTGTGGCCCACTAAGTCTCACTGTGAAAATGTGTGGTCTCTCACGCCCCAATTTCCCACCCAGAAGGATTAGGACAAACTCAAAGAACCCAAAACACAAAATCAGCTGAGCTCAACCCGAGAGAGGCTTACCGGAGATCCTGGAAAGCAGCCGAAGAGACAACATACAGAACAGGCTCTGTGGTATCTTCACCTAGGTCTACGAGCAGTCCCCAAGATTTCAACAGTTACTTTTGGCCCCACCTTGTTGCCAAAACTCTCAGATAACAAAAAGAAAAAAATAATAATAATGGGTTCGATATCCTCGATTCAAGAAGGAACAATCGTTGCAGCAGGAGAACACAAGACCTCAGGACCAGTGAAAAGCTCTTCACAGGGGATGGTGGGTAACAGAGACTTTTATAGTTAGAAGAGGCACCATGGAAACAGGGAATGATTGTGTACGAGGTCAGGATTTCCTAATAAAGCTAACAAATCCTATTGTCTAGGGTAAGGTAAATTAGTTAAAGCTGTTCCCTGACAGGTGTTTCCCATGAACTCAGGTTAACAGTTGTGACATGAGCCGGTCTTCATTTTGTACATCCCTATGTAGAATTCACTTTACCAGAAGCTTTGATGTGAAAAAATTAGGAAAGTCTGGAGGATGGATAGTGAGCACAGGACAGACTCAGGGCTGAAGGAAGTTACACTTGCTTCTGGTACAACAGCATGCACCTGAGGGTGCCATTTTCCTACTTTCCCCACAACTTTGCCTACAAGATTCCTCCTCCACTAAGCTTGGAACAAACTAATAAATAGAGAAGTAGGTCCCATGGCAGATATTAGAGAGGCTATGGGCTAAAAGAACTGAGAAGCAAAGAACAATAAAAAAAAAAAAAAAAAAAAAATGTCTGTCAGTCTCTCCTTAGCCTTTTCAAGTGCTAATTTACCTGCATACGTTTTAGATCAACTAGATTGTTGCTACATTTATCGCAGCATGACAGTTCAAACAGGAATCCTTCTTCATGGATCTCACTATGTCACTGTTTTTTTCTGCGGTGGTTGTTAGTGCACGGATAGTGTGTAGATTATTAAGGAGAGATTCTATATTTAAAATGGTCCCCTAAATTCACAAGCAAATACTCTAAAATTAGTGAGTTAAATTATTAATCCTGTTAACAGAGTACTGATCTAGAAACTGAGGTAAATAAGAATAAAGTGACTTTTTTCAAGGAGAGATGAGATGAAGATCCTTAATGCCTGTGCCTTCAAAATTCTACCTTCTTTATTTCTAAGCTGAAAATAGACTATGGAATCACCGAAACCATGCTCAAATATAGTGATGATAGAATAATTTAATGATATTTCCTCAAATATAGTCAATTATTCAGAAATTCTTATAAACTATATTGTTTTGTTTCCACTAGTATTAAATAAGTTTTAAATACGTTTACAAAGTCATATGTACTTCATTGGAAAATATGGCAATTTGTCTTTATGATGAATTATTTTACCCCAAACAGCTAATTTTTTAATAATAAATGGCTTTACATGAAGTTTAAATTAAAAACAAAGAACAAAAAACAGAGACAATTACAGAAACCATCCAGAACCGAACTACAATGACCTAAACTATTTAAACTCATTATCCTGATAATGGACTTACATACTGACTTCAATTTGGTACTGAGGGCTAGGCTGTCAGTTTTGTTTACAAAGAAATGTACATGAATGAAAATATCACACGGTGGCATTTGCCATTAGGCATTACAAAATATAATTTACAAAACCATATGTTCTGCAATTAATTTATTTCACAAAAGGCTGGAATTTTTAATGTGTTCTACCGTCCTATTGACTTCAAATTTTCTGCTAATCTTGGGAGATCCTCTTTAAAAGACTAGGAAAGATCAGGAGGTGCTTCTTTGGTTGTATTTAAAGGGAAATTAATTCCCTGGAATCTGCATTTGTCTTTTTAAATGACAACAGACTTGCCTCAAGTGTGAAATCATAAATTTAAAGTTAAAAGGCCCCTGGGGTGGGAGGCTAGCAGTTGTCTCTGGATGAGGAGACCATTGACAATGGCAGCAGATGACAACCCTCAATACAAACACTGTTGAGCGTGTCCACGTGAAATTTATGGAGAGGTATTTTAATTCTCTTCTTCTATGCTTGGTGTGGTTTGTCTTCTAGAACAGAAGCAATTGTTATCAGTATGTAACTCAAGCCCCTAGGATGTGATTACATACTCAAGGCATGAAGAATTAGCAATGCTTTCAACAGTCCCCATGGACTAGCTTCAGCCTTTGTGATTGATCATCAAGAGTAACTGTCTTGGTTATAATCCCCACATTACATTCCAGAGGAAAATCATCACTGCGCCCTTCGTTTTGTAAATTGTATTATTTGTGTCAACAGGGAGGATTTCTACAAATAATAACTGGACAACTGGATACAGATGTATCCTCTAAAACGGTTAACCCAAGGGGTAAAAATATGTCTTGGTCTTACTATCCATCTGGCAACAGCTGACAATTCGGCAACAATCTATGTTATGCTAAGATTTCCTAATATCCCTCCTTGTATTGTTTCATAGATAGCTGCCTGAGGAATCACAGGAGATGAAAAACCATGCTATGCAGAATAAGTTATTAAAACAATCATAGGGTAAATGTCTATCATTAAAAAAAATCTTTATGCTGTTATTTCTGTGTATATATAAGAGGGATAAGAAGCGGGGGGGGGGGAGAGGTCAATGCCTGGGTGAACTTTCATACATAACTTGAAAGCTTTGTTTCCATATATTTGAGATACATGTTTTTTTCTCCTAGTGGAAGGGTATCACAGGTTACCTTCGCACATTTCAAACAACTGACAGTGTTTTTTGGAGATGTCACTTACAGCTTCTCCTAACAAGGAAAGAAAACTCTGGAGAAAGAATCTAAGGAAGCAAAGAGAATTATATACCTGAATGTCATATACAGGAATTTGCAGTCTGTCTTTGCATTGTTCCACTCTTCTCTGTTTACTGGGTCTGCCTGTGGAAATACCTGTGAATCTGATCATCAGCATGAGGTGTTTGTTCTGAGTCACTGCTTGCTGTGTGCCCCTGAGAGCATTTTGTTGCTGTGTTTTTCTGCTAATCACGTCAGTGTTTCAATGTTTCATTGCTTCCAAACAGTGCTTTCTTCATCCTGGGGGTATAAAATCTGCCTACTGTTGATACAATTGTCCTTTTTTCAATACACCAAAACATCACATTATAATATTTTAAGAACTCAATTCATTTCTCGGGAATATTAACTAGTCTGAGAAAAAGGAATATGGCACTGATAATCGTCAATAAGTTTTATCTCAAGCCTCACATCTGGTCCCCCACGCTTGCTCATTTGGGCTATTTTTGACTACCAATAGCAAGAGCTTACCGTTCTGTCTAGGTCATGAGCTTTCATCATTATCATAGCTGAGTTCCATCTTAATCAGCTCCTTGACAAAGTTGTTACTGTATCATTACTAGTAGAACCAGAGTATTCAAAGCAGCTAGAAACTCCCCAAATATTAAAGAGACACAACAATATGTAGATATCCTAAGGCAATTAAGAACACCATATTAACCATATTGAATTAATTCAGATCCCCGCATTGCTCTACTCAAATGGTGTGCTATGTGATCTAGCGAAAGGAAGAAAAGGAAGAAGAGGAAGGAAGGGTGGAAGGAAGGGTGGAAGGAAGGAAGGAAGGAAGGAAGGAAGGAAGGAAGGAAGGAAGGAAGGAAGGAAAGGAGGGAGGGAGGGAGGGAGGGAGGGAGGAAGGTGGGAGGTGGGAAGAGGAAGGAAAAAGGAAGGACTTCCCAAAAGCTAAAGAAGAAAACGGCTAACATTTATGTAGTGCTTAACATACGCCAGAAATATTCTAAATGCTTTATGAGAACTGAGGCATTTAATTCTCGCAACCACCCAAGAAGTAGGTTGTAATTATTTCCCTCATTTTACTAATGAAGAAATCAAGACCTAACAGTTACTCATGATGATAAAACTAATGGGTAGAAGAGGTGGATTTTGAACCCAGGCAGTCTGACTCCAACAGCTGAAGTTTGGACCACTCAGTTACGTTTCCTCTCCAACATGACCTGAAAATATAGTAATAGATATCACACTCACATAGTTACAGGTTTACATGTTTTTAACTGAGGATTTTGGAAACGTTCTAAATTGGAAGAGTCTCCTTTTCATCCTTAGGATATTTTATGTTGTCATTTTGCGTTTATCAGGTACTTGGCCTTGTATTTCATTTTCTTCCACAATTCTCTGCTTCTTTGATATATTTTTTTCTAGATTTTTCCTTGTACAGTTTAATCACATTTATTTGATAAATTAGAAAGCATATCCAAAGTTACATGTAATTGCCAATATAAAGTCATGGATAAAAGACAGAATTCTGAATTTCAAAATACCAGTTTCAAATCTCTAGTCCAACTCTCAGTGCTGGTTTAACCTCAGGCAATGATGCTACTGTTTCTTATTATCCAATCCTTACTTTTTCACCTGCCAAACAGGGAGGGATAGCATATGGCTGTTGTTCATGTGTGTATATTTACTTCATGATGTTGTAAGATTTAAATTTTTTTTTTCAACGTTTATTTATTTTTGGGACAGAGAGAGACAGAGCATGAACGGGGGAGGGTCAGAGAGAGAGGGAGACACAGAATCGGAAACAGGCTCCAGGCTCCGAGCCATCAGCCCAGAGCCCGACGCGGGGCTCGAACTCACGGACCGCGAGATCGTGACCTGGCTGAAGTCAGACGCTTAACTGCGCCACCCAGGCGCCCCAAGATTTAAATGAGATAATGCATATAAAACATTTAGCACAGTACCTGTATATAAAAAGTAAATGGTAATTATTTCCATTTAAAAAAAAAATTTAATGTTTATTTTTGAGAGAGAAAGAAAGAGCACAAGCAGGGAAGAGCAGAGAGAGAGGGAGACACAGAATCCAAAGCAGGCTCAAGGCTCTGAGCTGTCAGCACTGAGCTCGATGAAGGGCACGAGCCCACAAACTGTGAGCCGAAGTCGGTTGCCTAATCGACTGAGCCACCCAGGCACCCCGCTATTTCCATTTTTGAAGCAGTGATGGATCTAAAGTTTGGTGTTTAACGCAGCATTTGTTTGCCTTTGTTTTTTGTTGTGAGCATACAGTTCTACCAAGCAAGTAACTGTGAATGTGAAAGCCTTCAACTATTCTCAGTGCAGTGTTAAAAAATAACTCCAATAACAAAATATATGCTTATAATAAGAATTACAAAGATCTAAAGGAGAAGAATATCATGGATTTTAAAGTTAGTAGTAGAGCTGGGAAAAAAAAAATCCAGTCACTTTATTTTAACTACATTTTTATTTAGGAAAGGTATCCATGCCAGATTATTGTAAAATGGTTGTAGGATACAGGTTAAGGAGCTTCTGCGTTTGGGAATTTTAGATACAAAAGGCTGCAAAAAGCTATGAGAATAATTGAAGAAACTGTTCAATGAACCATGTCATGAGAAAAGAAAAACAGATTTTCCTTTGTCATAACTCGTATATGACTTTTTGGTCCCTTTCGTATGCATAGATACTACCGCCCTATCACTTCCCTTGCTCTAACATAGTTAGAGAAAGTAATAGATCCCCAGCAAACATTGGAGATACACTTAATAAAAACTGCTTACTTAAACTACCTTTTTTTTTTTTAATTTCTCCTGTCCCTGATGTCTTAGTGTTCCTGGTGATTTACTTCCCAAGATGTCCACTTCATATCGTGTTTGCTGGATGATTGGAATAGAGAGCCCTTTCACTGCTGTTTGCTTCACTTGAGTTGAGGTGGAATGGTTCCAGTTGTGTAAACAGCTCTCAGGGATCTTCCAGCCTTCCTTCCAGGGCCCCATGGAGATGCAGTTGACCAAGCAGGGCACCGTGTGGGCAGGTGCTACGCACATTCCCTCCAGCTCTACCGTCCCCCTGTGGGCCCGAAGCCTGATTTTAGCCCTTGCTCTTTTCATGGGTTCGGACAACTAATCATAATTTACTCTGAGGTGATTTGGGTCATGGACAAAATTCCATTAGAATTAACTTAATGGAGTCCTTTTATTGTGTGTGTTGCCAAGGCAAGTTCTCCTGAGAGGAAAGACTAATGGCCTAGTCACCTCTTGCTTTCTGTGCTGAGACAGGGAGACCTGAAGACAAGAGCATTAAAGAAACTAACAGAATCCAATTAACACAGAGGTTCAGGCTCTCCTTCTGCCTGACATTTACCCACTGCCACGGTTTTCACAACTGACAGAATTTGTGTGTGTTTGTTTGTTTTATGGGACGACCCTGGAGGTAGGCAGGAAAAGGATTTCCATGACAAAAGACGTATTTCCCTTATCACTTACACATTAAGATTTTCGTCCAGGGACAACTACTTACCACATCTTCTAAAGATATTTTCACACATACTTTTAACAGGATATTTTAAGAGAGAATTTTTTTCGGATTTGTGACCTATATTTAATAGACTATTTTGATGTAACTAATTCTTTATCTTTTTTAAATCTGTCCACATATTGGAGGGAAAAAATGTTGATATGCATGTTATGAATAGTTTCATGAACATGACTGCAAGAACAAAAGAGCAGTCAAAATTATTTGGGGCACTTTTATATTTACTAAATAATTTAACATAGTCCTTGCTTTGGCAGCACAAATACTAAAATTGGAACTATAAGAGATTTAACATATTAAGTATATAGACAAACTTATTTTTAATCGCTGTATTTCTAACTTTCATCCCATTTCTTTTCTTTGCTAGGACTTTTGTATTTTCCTAGTTTCTTTTGTTTACTTTCCTGCCATACTCTAGTTATATATATATTTTTGAAATTATAAGATAGGGAAAAATAAATATTATGCAAGTAGCTGTTTAATTAAGTATATATAGTCTAGGAGATATTTTAGTGCACTCATGTTAAAAGTAGATTTCTAACACCTGCTAGAATAGTGATTTTTAATCCCTCGTTACACTTTAAGTCATTTGTAGGGGTGACCAAACTCCTTCTTCAGATCATTTAGAGAGAGTAAAGAATGAGTCTCAAGTAACAGTATTTTTTAAAAGCTCCTCTTTTCATTCTAATGTGCAGCCAGATTTGACCTGTGATACTCTTAACAGGGGCTAAAAAGAATACTGTTAAATAATTTTTTTAAAGGGAGACATGGTCAATTTCCCTAGGATGTTTTCTTAGAAAATCAGACTTAGAATTTCGGTCCTATATAAATATCCTATACTTAAACTCCAGCTCCAGCCTTTCACCAGAATTTTCCACATGAAACGTGTTGCAAGTCTCTTTTATGAAGTTCTTTTAACAGAAACCTTTTGAAATTTATAAGACAAAAGTAAGACCTTGTGGTGGTGTCTGGGAGAGGTGGAATGGTAGATTTTGCCAGGGGTCATTTCCCATCACTTGTATTAGATAATGTATTTTGGGGGAGTCAAATCAGTCTCTAATCCTAAATAAATCAGCACAGCACAATGACAGATAGAAATAAGGCACTAGAATTTCAAAAACTGGCTCTATCATAAGTTCCTCTGGAGTTCATATCTATCATTTAGGCTAAAGAAGGGTATTGCCGTTAATTACTTCATTTTCGACAATCAGAAATGGTGACAAAAGAATGAATTGTGCGAACAAAACCAAGGTTTTCTTTTGGATGCACTTTCTCTTCATTATTTATGTTTTGTCTCAGCAATAGCAACAGCAATGAGCTTGTAGATAGGAACGTTGATTTCAGTGGATTTGACTACCAAAATAAAGTATCAAGGGCATCTTTCTGGTAATCCAGTAAAACACTCCAATAATCACTTTTTCATTCCTCTACTCTAAAAATATCTGACTCTCAATGAATTCTTTTTACACTCATTATAGACCAAATTTCTATTTTCAAAAAGCTTTCAGTGCTTTACCAGTGAGTTCTTTAGAGTTTGGGGTGACAGAAGATGGGGTGGAGAATTGACCTTTGAAAGGGATCAGTTTTCTTTATAACTACACAGGAATCTTCAACATTAAAAAAAACAACACAAAACCAAAAACCATGTTATTCAGTGTGTTTCATGACCTGGCACGTGCTTGAATGACCCTTGACCATAACAAAGCATTAGAATTGACAGAGCAAGGAAAAAATATTTTTGAAAAGAAGTTGTTATCAATCAGCAAAGAATTTTGATTCAAAGAAAATATACTGAGTAGTAAGAGTTTCAGTAAACACACCATAGATCTGTCTTCCTGCAAGAAAGGCTTTGACTTACTGTTTTGCTTGGTTCAGACTTCTGTTTTGTTTATTTTTTTTATTTTTTAGATGAATTTGACTTTTATTTTAAATTTTCTTTTTTGTTGTTGTTATTTTTTTTCAATATATGAAATTTAATGTCAAATTGGTTTCCATACGACACCCAGTGCTCATCCCAAAAGATGCCCTCTTCAATACCCATCACCCACCCTCCTCTCCCTCCCACCCCCCCTCAACCCCCAGTTTGTTCTCAGTTTTTAAGAGTCTCTTATGCTTTGGCTCTCTCCCACTCTAACCTCTTTTTTTTTTTTTCCTTCCCCTCCTTCATGGGTTTATCAGACAAAGGGCTAGTACCCAAATCTATAAAAAGTTCTGTTTTGTTTATACATCCATAGAAATCTAGACAGAAGTACATCAGACAGGATTATGTCAATAAACCATCAGTTTGCAGTCTTTATGTGGAAAAGAAATCATAGTGTAATTTTTTTCAGCATTTTGAAAATAGAATCAATATGAATTTCAGGAACTGAACATATGTATGTATGTGCAATGATTATACATACAATAGATTTATAATTAATTTGGAACCAAGTACAGTAAAACCTTGGTTTGCGAGCATAATTCGTTCCGGAGACATGCTTGTAATCCAAAACACTTGTATATCAAAGCAAATATCCCCAAAAGAAATAATGGAAACTCAGATGATTCATTCCACAAACCAAAGATATTCATATAAAAAGTATTAAATATGTTAATATAATACAAAATAATAAGGAAAATACAAAATATAAAGACAAATAAATTAACTCACACTTACCTTTGAAAACCTTCATGGTTGATGTGAGGAAGACAAGAGAGAGGAAGGTTATCGTGTAGAATGACTTTCACTATCATTAACAGATGTTGACTAAGGTACAGTATTAATAAACTCTTGTCATACACTGTATTTGATGTAACTGGCAATAAGGAAGCAGAAGAAAGGGTCTATATTTGCAGGCAGCCTTGCCTAGAATGAAGTAAAGCATTCTTAAACGTATTCTTGTATAGAGAAGCAAAGGACTGTCCATAGGTGCTTTGAAATGACAAAAAATACACTAGTGTCAGTTGTGGGCACCTTCCAACATTCTGAAAAATCACTGATTTCTGCCAAACACCATGGCCTGAGACGGAGCATCTGAGCATGGGAGATGATCACCCACAATCCCGCAGAGAGAAAGATGGGTTGTGAGGCGTGGTGGGGGAGAGAGAGAGAGAGAGAGAGGAACCATTGGCTGGTTGTAATCATGTGACCTTCGGTGTCACGTACCATTCATGTTTCAAGACATCCCTCATTTATCAAGTTAAAATTGATTAGAAATGTTTGCTCATCTTGAGGAATGCTCACAGAACACATTGCAATCCAAGATTTTACGGTGTTTCATTCTTGTGGTAGAGCAGAAATGAGTCTCCTCATACTGTACTGTTTTCTTCCACTGGCTACCATTTTTCTTTCTCCTCGTTCTGATTTTCATTTCAGAAACAGAAAAGTAAATTAAGGCTGACAGTGGTCATACCTTGCGGGGACTGACAGTCTAGTGTCTTGTCTGGAGCATTCATTCACCCAGAGCCTTGTCTATACTACTTTCCAAGTTGCTGTAAGACTGGAACTTAAAATTGGGGAATGTCTGTGCTCACAGATAGGTATGAGGGACCATTCAGGACTGTTAGTATTTGGGGAAGATGATTTGTTTCTTTTTTTTGTTGTTGTTGTTTTTTTAATTTTTTTTTTAACGTTTATTTATTTTTGAGACAGAGAGAGACAGAGCATGAACGGGGGAGGAGCAGAGAGAGAGGGAGACACAGAATGGGAACCAGGCTCCAGGCTCTGGGCCATCAGCCCAGAGCCCGACGCGGGGCTCGAACTCATGGACCGTGAGATCGTGACCTGAGCTGAAGTCGGCCGCTTAACCGACTGAGCCACCCAGGCGCCCCGATGATTTGTTTCTTTACAGGATAGGCTGTTGGCTTCTAACTCTGTTCCACTTTATGATTAGTGTCTTTATGTCAGACCAGTCCTACTCATACGGAAAGATTGAGATCTTCTTACAAAGGCCAGTGTTTTTTTGAAAGAACCGGTTATCATCATAAATCATAAATTCCAAAAGGACAAACAGAGGACATTCTCTCTTGTTCATCATCAGTGCCATTAGGAGTCATTGTAAATGAATCAGGAGGTCATACTGCTACTTTTAAGTTCTTGCTCTACAATTTGAACAATTTTCCCTGTACAATTTCACCATAGCTATGTGGATGCTATTCTAGCATTAATTTAGTCTCAAAAAATTAAACCATAACTTGAACTGTAACTGCCATATAACTGAGTTCCATCTTACAAAGCAGTTCCACGATGGTAAAAAAAAGTTTACAACATTAGTTAATATATGTTATTTTTATTCAGGTGATGCACTGAAGAAACTTTCTGTAGTAAGCCTAAATGCAATCTCTATAATTTATTCGATAAAGTTTTCTCCCAAGGTATCCTATCTTGCAATGTCTAAATTGTAATGCTTCATCTAAGAAATATTTTATTGTAGTTTGATTCCTATGTTTGAATACACTGCTGAGTACCTTTTCGATAAGGCTTGTGACTAAAGAGAAAAAGACCTGACTATATAACCAGTCCCATTGGACCTTAATTTCCAAATTAGCCTTCTGGAACTTTAACTTCTTCTTAGAGATTTTAAGATTTTCCTGTGGTAATTTGGGCTGACATTCTATATGAGTTCTACAAAAGAAATGCATGGCTCCAAAACCCTTCTTTGGAGACCGCTGAGCTAAAGTTTGCTTATAACTTAGTCCCAATAGAAGTAAATAACTCTGTGTTAAGATTTGTACTTTCTTTTGGATCTCACAGATCGCATGCATTTCTGGTTTATGTAACCACCCGTGTCATTAGAAATAGAGAAATACAAGGTTAAAATACCCAGAAGTAATGAGAATTATAGTCATAATAGAATCATGATATTTTAGGAACATGTCAAAATTCAAATGGCAAATGCAGAACTTTTATAAGGTAAACCTCACTGAGTGGTATCATGACTATCACAGCAAATCAGACTCTTGAAAATGTTTACATTAACTTTTCGTTGCTATCAAATTTTGCATTGCTCTCTAAAATTCTGCATTAAACTTGGAAATGTATTCTGTTCTACATTTCACAGTAGATTTGTCTACATAAATGGAAACACTAGGTGGATAGAGTGAGCAGTGAATTCATTTCTTTGATACAGTAGTCCTGCCTTATCCACGGGAGATACATTCCAAGACCCCAGTGGAAGCTTGAAATCGCAGATAGTACCAAACCCAATATATACTACGTTTTTTCGTATAGATACATACCTATGATGAAGTTGAATTTAGAAATGAGGCACATTAAGAGATTAGTAAAAAAGAACAATTATAACAATATGCTTTAATAAAATCTATGTATTATCTCTCTCCCTCTCTCAAAATCTCTTATTGTACTGTATTCACCCTTTCTCTCCTTGTGATGCTATGAGATGATAAAATGCCTATCTGATGAGAAGAAGTCAGTCGAATGATGTAGGCGTTGTGACATAGCATTAGGCTAGTTCTGACCTTCTGACCATACATGAGAAGGGGGTCACCTGCTTCCATACCACATTGACCACAGGAACTGAAACCAAGGAAAACGAAACTGTGGATGGGGGTGGGGAACTACTATACTTTTCTTTTTTCTGCCTGTGCTTTAGTTTAGGGAGAAATCTATCAAATATTACACATACAATTAGGTCTGACAAACATCTGTCCTTTTTCTTTTTCTCTACTGGAAGACTATTTCTGTCTTTGCTAATGTGTCATTTTCATCATCACCAGGACAAGAGAACTTCAAATAATTTCCTTGATTTTTGTCTGTGGTTTCAGTGCTATTAGTAAATATTACCTTATCTGTGAAATGTTTAGGAAGAACTACTGGAATTGTTTTGTTTTGTTTTTCCTTCAAGTAGATATTTCAGAAAAGATTTCCATTTCATAACTGTAAAACTGATTAGTTTCACTTTTTTCCTACTTTATATTCTTTAAGAATTTGCAACTTGAACAGGTA
The DNA here is from genome assembly GCF_014898765.1 of Herpailurus yagouaroundi. Lineage (NCBI taxonomy): Eukaryota > Metazoa > Chordata > Mammalia > Carnivora > Felidae > Herpailurus > Herpailurus yagouaroundi. Next base: position 71,779,509 of record NW_024412391.1, read on the forward strand.
CTCAAAATCCATCTCAGATCTTACATATGGATAAAAGTCAATTATCTAACGTAATCTTTAAAAAAAATCTTTAAGGGGTGCCTGGGTGGCTTAGTCAGTGGATTTTGGCTCAGGTCATGATCCTGTGGGTTCGTGAGTTTGAGCCTTTCCTCAAGCTCTGAGCTGGTAGCACAGAACCTGCTTGGGATTCTCTCTCTCTCTCTCTCTCTCTCTCACTTTCTCTCTACCTCTCCCCTGCTCTCTCTCTCTCTCTCAAAATAAATAAATAAACTTAAAAAAAATCTTTGGTTCTTTGAATTGGAAGTGATATGAGATTCTTTAACACAAACCTCTAAACTCTCAAGTGAAGAAACTCATTCTTGGAAAGGTGAGATGGATTTAAGTGGTCTGCCCAAGGTGACATAGTGAGGTATGGCAGAGAGAAATCTAGAATCCATGTCTCAGGACTCCACGGCAATGTGTTTCCACTTCACCATGTTACCTTGCATTACATTTTAACTATAGGTACTGCTGGACAGATTGCAAAGAATAAAAGGATATTCAGTGAATCCTTTCCTCTTTCAATTCCATTGTACGATTCAAGATGTAAAGTGCGAGAATAGAGGCATAACTCCCCTGAATGAGGCTTGATACTATCTTAGCCCTGACTTTGTACCATTTCATTGTGTAGAGTCCTGGAGTTAGAGAACATCGTCCTCTCTCATCCTGGAATTGATAGCACCTCACGTGATTATCCCACAGCTTTCTTTTGGTAGAAATTATTAATCAGATGTCTCTATGACTTGGGATGTGAAAGATGTAAGGTAGAATTCTCTCTCTTGCTTTTTAGATACAGGTGGCTATTTTGACAAGCTTGTAATTGCCCCGTTGTTATAAATGCACCTCCATTTCCACTATGCCTCACCTGTTTTAAGCAACTCCCGAAGTAAATACCTACTTAGAGTATGGAAGATCCAGCAGATAAAGTTTTTACCAAGGATCCCAGAAACATTTTTTAAAGCTGCCTATCTAAGATCTCTGCATGCATCTCATGGCAAATTGCTATTTTCCAGCAAAGGTTAATGGGTACCTGTTTGGACAGGAGCAGAGCATAATTATTTTTCTCCCCCTGAGGATAAATGTAAAAGGAGCCTGAAGAGTCCTATGAAAGCTGTCTCCAGACCTTGTGCAACACATTTGATTAATGGGAGGTAAGGTTACTGGCCTTTGGGAGAACAATGAGAAAACAAAGGAATGTACATTGAGCCTCAGTTGATGTTACCAACGGGGATTCTTACTTTCTCTCCTACCCTATCCTTTTCACAGCTACAACTTTCAGATCTTTATGACTAACTCTACCTAACAAAGAACTCAAACAGACACAGAATTCTTTCCGTTACACAAAATCTGAAGGGGAAAATGGTGTTTAAATGGAAAATAACCAGGAAATGAATTTGACATTTATATAACTAAAGGATAGTTTTTAATCCAGAGTATTCTTATATTTCTAGATGGAATTATAGTTGGCACAGAACTAGAAAAAAAATAGAGCCGCTTTTTGGGTTTTCCATTTTCACTGATTTAGACTTATGATACGTGCTCACTGAAAATTAGGAGACAGACAGGAACAAGTCATATAAACTTAACCCTTTGTGTTTAATGGTAAACAACATATATCATATTTCATACCCTTAGGGTTTATGGGAGGAGAAATTGTTCTCACCTTGAAGAAGTTGCCTACTTACTTTGATTTATTCTTTGTCCACTCGTTCAAATAGCTTTTATACACGACTCACAAAAGCCAGGCACTGGGTCAAAAAAAAAAAAAAATTCTATATTCTAGTGTTGATTTTTGTCCTGAGCTCCAATTCAAAATTGTCAAGACATTCCTTTTTAATACCCAATTATCCTCCTTTTTAGTTCCTGATTTTTGTAATAATACCCTTAACTTCCTTCTAGACACCCAGACTTAAGTCTTCTGTAATTTCTGGCTCCATTCTTCCCCCATAGTAGTAGAAAAGTGCTGTATCACTTTCTCCCCTCAAAATGGCTCTGTTCTGGGGTGCCTGGGTGGCTCAGTCGGTTAGGCATCCGACTTCAGGTCAGGTCATGATCTCATGGTTTGTGAGTTCAAACCCCACTTTTGGCTCTGTGCTGCCAGCTTGGAGCCTGGAGCCTGCTTCAGATTCTGTGACTCCCTCTCTCTCTGCCCCTCCCCCACTCACACTGTCTCCTTCTGTCTCTCAAAAAATAAGCATTAATTTTTTTTAATGGCCCTGTTCCCATTACTATGACCATCTTTCAGATTTCATTCCCAGACTTCTTCACTGACCTCTTCCTCTTATACCCTAGAACCAAGCAAGTCTTCCTCAAGCACTCTTGAAACGTGCCTTACGCCAATAGATCCAATAATTTCATAATGCCTGCAATTTTTCTGTACTAAACAACCAACCTCAGAGCTTCACGTTAACTCCTAAGTACAATTTTTAGAGTAATATCCCACGCCCTCCTAACTTTGGCTCCAATCCTATCTCACCAAGCATAACTTAGGTTCCTCCCCTAAACAAATCTTTACTTCCAACTTTATCATCAGGCTCCTGAACTCTAATCTTGCCAGCCGCATTCCTGAGTTTGGTCTAGTGATGTACTCTCCCTTTGTTTTGGAAAATTTTCAACACCGTTTCTTCTACTTCAATTTGACTTATGTTGTAATGTGCATTTCAAGGCCTATAAGAATTAGACAGCGATCCACAGGGTAATTTCTGAATTCCGACTGTTTGGGTACAAATCCATACCCGTCGGGAGAGTCTAAGTTAAGCCAAAGTGACAGACAATTCACAAATCTAGTGGTTTTAAAGGTTTATTCTCTCACTTACTATGTCTGTACCAGATTGCCTAGGGGTTCAAATCTGTTTCTTTTGTTGTCAAAGACAGATTGATGGACTCTTTATCCTTTGCAGTGTGGTGGTGGGAAGAATATATAAATAAAAGAAACCGGCTTTTAAAGTCTTCCTTCCTTCATATAACCACGCCCAGCTTCAGAAGGTATAGGGAAATAAATCCTACCATGAATGTAGAACTAGGAAAAATGGACATTTCGGAAACAGCACCAGGGACTACAATCCTCCCTAAACTGTAGTGCCCCATCTTTAACATGGGAATAATTATAACTGTTTGGAATTTTAAATGTGCTTGATGTGTTGAATACTGTATTGAAAGTGAAAAACAGGGGTGTGCCTGGTTGGTTCAGTCGTTAAGCGTCCAACTTTGGCTCAGGTCATGATCTCATGTTTGGTGGGTTTGAGCCCCCCATCAGGCTCTGGGCTGACAGCTAGAAGCCTGGAGCCTGCTTCGGATTCTATGTCTCCCTCTCTCTCTGTCCCTCCCCATTTCACGCTCTGTCTCTCTCTCTCTGTCTCTCAAAAAGGAATAAAAATTTAAAAAAAATTTTTTAATAAAAAAAGGTGGAAAACAGAATGCTTGTATGATTATAAATGTATCAATTGTTTACCGTTGTGATCACGGGCCGACTGGGAGCTGCTCAGCATCAGAAGAGAATATCCTACAGGGTCCCGCAAGTCTGGGGAAAGAGCAACATTCAAAATTCGATGTCGTTTCTAGTGAATGCGTATTGCTTTTGCAACACCGTAAAGTTTGAATATTGTACATCGTGGACGATGTGATATGCAGACTACAAAGTGCTTGGGAAGAGTCTGGCACCATGTACGTGCTAAATAAAACTTAGCCGTGTTCAGTGTGGAGCGTCCGGGTTGGGCGGGGGACCGCGGCCGGGGGCGGCGGGGGCGGAGGCGCGGTGAGAACATTCACCCAGGGTGGAAGGAAAGAGACCAGTTTCTTGAATACACCGCGGGGGAGCAGCGCGCAGGATCGCAGGATCGCAGAGGAGAGACTGTCTGCCGCCAGGAGGCAGTAGTGAGGGTCTAGAGGATAGGGCAGAGTGAGGGAGTAGGGGGATGTACGGAATTTTCCCTTTCTTGGTGATCTTAGAAACTGTGCCTGGCCGTACGTAGACCATTGGTCAGTCAGGGGCTCTGGCTTAATGAGCCCGTTGTGTCCTCAGCTCCGGAGTCGCTGGGGGCCCTTTGCCCTGCTCAAGCTTCCGTTGCTCAAGCCGGGTGCCGGCAAGAGGCCTCTGCGTTTGGTTTCTGTGAATCCTTGTAGAATTTAGCACAGCGGCCGTCTCGGCCTGAGTTTCCTCAGGCCAAGTCGAAACAAGGGCTTTTGTACAGGCAGTTATTTTAGGAAGTGTCCCAGGGAACAGGAGCCGGGGTAGTGGGAAAATCGAAACTGGAGAGGAGGAGAAAGCCAGTTAAATCAAAGGTGTGTTAACAAGCTTGTTATTCGGTTGGCAACTGAGGCTGAGTCCTATAGGCATCCTGAGAATTCAGGGGCAGAAGAGGGGAGTATTTAGCCACAGACTTTTCTGCTCCATTGATCAAGGATTGCTCCATGCACTGTCCTTCACACTTTCTAATACTGATTCATAAGCAAGAGATATTTGGTTGTTCTGATGGCCAAAATTTATCTTATATATATTTGGTCTTCACCTAGGGTTTCTGGCTCACACCTACTAAAACCCTTGGAATTTCTTGTGGTGAGGACAATAAAAATGTCTTTTGTTATGTTTATGAATGACTTATAAAAAGCCCTTAGGTAACCTAAGGGTGAGGGCTGGTTGCTGGGAGAACCCACTGAACCAGTAGAGGGTTGGAACCTTCAGCACCCCTCACTCCCCCAGCTCCAGGGAGGGGAAAGGGGCTAGAGGCTGAGTCTGGCTGTCAATAGGCCATGATTTGATTTTTGTTGTTAATGTTTATTTATTTTTTGGAGAGACAGAGACAGAGCATGAGCGGGGAAGGGGCAGAGAGAGAGGGAGACACAGAATCTGAAGCAGGCTCCAGGCTCCAAGCTGTCAGCACAGAGCCTGATGCCGGGCTCGAACTCACAAACCATGAGATCATGACCTAAGCCTGACCCGAAGCCGGACACCTAACTGACTGAGCCATCCAGGCGCCCCAACAGTCTGTGATTTAATCACTTATGCCTCAAGGCAGTAAAGTCTCCATTTAAAACAAAGAGGACTGGGTTATGTGTTCTATGAGGGCCCGGATGCTCTGTGTCCTTCCCACACACCTTGCCCTATGCATATCTTCCATCTGGCTGCTCCTGAATTATATCTTTATAATGAGCTGTAATATATCTGTAATTATATCTTTATAATTAGCTATAATAATTTATCTAGTAAGTAAAATGTTTTTCTGAATTCTGTGAGTTGCTCTAGCAAATTAATTGAATCTCAGGGGTGAGTCCTGGGAATATCTGATTCACATCAGTCTGTCAGGAGTACAGGTAACCACCTGGACTTGCCTTCTGAAGTGGAGGATGGTCTTAGGGGAGTGGGCCCTTTGCCTGTGGAATGTGATTCTATCTCTGCATAGACAGTGTCAGAACTGGGTTGAACTGAGACACTGAGACACCCTGCAGTGCCAAAGAATTGCTGCTTGTTGTGTGTGTAAGCCTGTACACATAAACTGGAATAGGGTTCAAGAACCTTCACCTTCCAGGTTCTTTACATGAAGTGAATAGTGGGAACCTACTGAGACCTTATCTCAGAGAAGCAAGGCATACAGAATTCATTGAGGGAACAGTGATTCAAGGTGGGGGTGGGAGGGTTGGAGGGCTGAGAAAATGGAGTACAGGGGGTGTTCAATACTCTACCCAGCTTGTATTGGTGGTATCCTAAAATGTATTTTCATTTTTCAGATATAACCATGTTAATCAAGCTCATAGATGATGAAGTTTTGGGATGATGGTGGGTGGTCCAGAGCTGGTGACCACAAAAGAATTCTTGAAGATGTCTTTGGTGCAAAAGGTGATTTTATTAAAAGCAAGGGGACAGGACCCATAGGCAGGAAGAGCTGCGCGGGGGACCTGATGGGTAACTCATTATATACCCTCAGGTTAGGAGGGGGTCAGGGATAGACTAAGTCTGTAAGGAATTTTGAAAGCAAGGTTTCCAGGACCTTGAGGGGCTAGCTGTTGCTAGGGAAACACCATTTATCACTGTTTAATGAAACCTCAGTCATGAGACACTTTAGATGCATATGGGAGGCAGTGTGCATAAGCTCAGAGTATGATTGCCAGCGTATATCCTGGGGCAGTGAGATAAAGGAAGTAGACTTACAGGATCTTCAAGGTTGGGACAACATTAAACCGAGGTTCTCGTTCTCGTTTGCCCCTAGCAAAGTATCATCCTTAGGGCGGCTGAGCTCCTGGAGGGAGGTCACTTTGCCAGTTTCAAGGACTTGTCAACGGGCAGCAAGGGAATTTAAATTTTTCATTTGCCATAGTTTCCCACATTACCATGGGAGGTACTTAAACCCTTTCCTTTGTTCTTGGGCAGCCAGGAGTGTCCAAGGAATACCACACAGATCCCACCCAGGGTGGAGGGGGGGTGGGTGCTAGCTTGTACCTTGCCCTCAGCCTGCCTCATGCTCCCTCATCAATAGAGACTGCTATTTTAATGAGAATATTGATTTTTCTTCATAATTAAAAGTTAAATTGCCATGCAGTAGAGGACATTTGTTGTCTTTGCCTACACTCTGTCACTTTCACCCTGGTTTTGGTAAAAATGAAAGAGGACTACAGCTAACTCTATTTTGACTTCAGACTTTCTAGTTGGGTTCTTCTTTCTAGCGAAACTCTAGACTCAGGCAAAACATCCCATGATGGGAACCAAAACTACCCCCCTCAAGTAAAAAGGACTGCCCTAAGCCAGCAAAAGCCAGCACATGATTGACTTCAAGACAATGATGGGGGCACCTGGGTAGCTCAGTTGGTTAAGCGTCCAACTTCGACTCAGGTCATGATCTTGCGGTTCGTGAGTTCAAGCCCCGCATTGGGCTCTGTGCTGACAGCTCAGAGCCTGGAGTCTGCCTCAGGTTCTGTGTCTCCCTCTCTCTCTGCCCCTCCCCTGCTCACACTCTGTTTGTGTCTCTCTCTCTCAAAAATAAATAAATGTCTAAAAAAGATTAAAAAATAAGGATAATGATGGATTTGACCTTCACTGCCTACCTGCAGATACCCGCACTCCTTTGTCCCAAATTTTCGTTATATAAAGCTGAAAGTATTTTCAGCACTTTGGAGACAGCCTTTGAGATACTAGTCTGATGTCTTCCTGGTGTTGGCCTCACTGAAATAAATTCCTTTCTTGTTTGACCACCACTCTATTCTCTGCCTTTGGATTTTGTCAGTGGCACGTGGCTGAACATGGTCTGTTTGGGACCCCGGGAGCCAGGTGCTCCTGCATCCCTCTGGGCTGGCTGCAAAAACAATGCAATTTTCCTTTGGAGAATTCAGCCTCCTAAAAACTCCTTTGAATGAGGTGAAACCAAAGCCAAAGCCTTGCTCTGTAATTGGACACATGACCCAAGACAGGCAAAGGTGTCATCAACCCTGGGACTTTCCAAAACCATCAGGAAACAGATGCTAACTGGTGGGATGTAAAGTACATCTATCAGAGAATGTTTTTGCCACCACAGGAAGAAAGCTGCCTGAGAGAGGCCAGTACAGATCAAAGCAGATCCCGGAGGCAGAGAGATCAGATCCTAATGACTTCTTATGAGTGATTCCATTCACTCCGATGTATAGCTACTCTACCTGCCTAGAACTTTTTGGTTCCATGAATCCATGAATCTCTTTTTCTCTAAGCCAATTTCAATTCTATTTCCGTCATTGGTAGCAGGAGTTCTGGCTAATAATCGAGAATGCTTAGCTCATCTGAATATTCTGGTTTTTTGTCCTGGTACATGCAAAGTCAAATTAAAATAAAAAGTATCTTGATGAGCCTGGAATCCGAATAATTGGAATCTGTTTTGTGATTCATATGTTTAATGGCACCAGATTTGAACAACTTAACACATCCTTCCCCATAGGTTGTATATTTGACTTGGATACTCTGGGCGTTGTTTCTTTGGACATTACTGAGTAGTCCCCTCAGGATTTCTTTTTATTATTCATAGCTAACTACTTCTTTTTCTTTCCCCATAGTGTCTCTTTCAAAACAAGAATGCTTAAGATTAACTAAATATATTCATGCAAATCTTGACTCCTTGATGATCTTAATCAGAGTTTTCAGAGATTAGTTTATTATTTCAAATGTCTAATCACATAAATGTTTTGTGGTTCTTTTCTAAATTTAACAATTTTGGGGCTCTTGGGGTGGCTCTGTCAGTTAAGTGCCCTACCGTTGGTTTGGACTCAGGTCATGATCTCACAGTTCGTGAGTTTAAGCCCGCATTGGGCTCTGCGCTGACAACATGGAACCTGCTTGGGATTTCTCTCTCCCTCTCTCTGCCCCTCCCCAGCTTGCTCTCTCTCTCTCTCTCTCTCAAAATAAATTTATAAAACATAATAAAAATAAATAAATAAATTTAACAATCTGAAGATCGTTCTACTTCCCTTATCTCCAGTTTATCTTTTCTGACTATAGACAAAGCCCAAAGGACTTTGTAGTTGGGTAGATGTACGTTAAAACTTGGGAATCACCACTGATCTCTAGAAGGGTTCTTAAACTTTAGTGTCCCCATCCACAATATAGGAATAATGAGGATACCTTAGAATACCTCCTTTTGAGGGCACTAAGACAAAAACATATATATGTGTGAAAAAATACATTTTTTTGAAAGAATGTCTTTGAAAGAGCCTGAAGTACACAATAAGAAAAAGCTCTTTTTATAATTATTGTTATTGTTAGGAATTCCCTTATTGTGGGGATGCCTGGTGGCTCAGTCGGTTAAACATTGGACTCTTGATCTTGGCTCAGGTCATGATCTCACAGTTAATGAGTTCGAGCCCTGCGTCAAGTTCTGCACTGACAGTGCAGAGCCTGCTTGAGATTCTCTCTCTCTCTCTCTCTGCCCCTCTCCTGGCCTTGTGAGTTCAATCTCTCTCTCTCTAAAAATCAATAAATAAACAAAAAACAAAAATAGCGCCATAGGAGAGCAAAATGATAACATTTTACCAAGATAATTACAAAACAGTTCCTTTGTGGAAAGTGGTTTCAAACAATTCATAAACCATTCACCCAACAAAGGGTCCCTGTTTTATCCAACAGGAGAATATCCACAGCTAAGACCTAAGACGTGAGGAAGAAGATGGTAGCAAACAAGGGGCAACAGAGTCAGTGAACAAAATCTGTATACCTCTTCAGTCACCAAGTAGAAGGTGAAGGACCTTAGGAAACAGGGGACTGGGGGAGTCTGTGGAACTCCAGTTATCACACATCACCTAATGCTGTTTTAGTCCATACTGGCTGCTATCACAAAATATGCACCGAGTTGCCTATAAACAATAAACATTTATTTCTAATTGTTCTGGAGGCTGGGAAGTCCAAGATCAAGGCATCAGCAGATACGATATCTAGTGAGGGCCTAGTTCATAATGACTGCCATCTTTTAGCTGTGTCCTCACATGACAGAACAGGTGAGGGGCTTTCTGACATCTCTTTTCATAGAGGGACAAATATCATTCATGGGGGCTCTGCTCTCATGACCTAATCACCTCCAAATACCATTACTTTGGGAGTTAGGGAAGAATTTGGTGGGGCATTGGTGGGCATAAACATTCAGTCTATAGTCCTTACTTCATGGTTGCTCTCTATTTTCTCTTATTTATACTTCTATTCGATTATCTCAGGTAAGGGCAAGAGAGTTTTGCCAGCCATACCTGTCCCATATTTCAAAGAGACCTGGGAAATCGAGAAGCGTGAATGAAAATGAATTATAAAGAATTCCTTGGTTGCAAGTAACAGAGATTAACTCCAACTAACTTAAGTAACACAAGAATTTGCTGGACGGTAAACAGCCTAAACAACCGGCTTCTAAAACACCGAAACCAAGAAAGCTCTTGTGATTTAAAAGGCAGTGTCATCAGAATATCATCACCCTCTGAATAAATCTTCTGCAAGTGTTTTCTTTCCTTGAGACACTGCTCAAGAATCAAATTCTAATGTGAATCTAATTGACTTAGCTTTAGATATAGGACAAACCCTTTGCCAGGACAAGAAAGGTGTTTTGGTTTATTGTCCCAAGACTAAATCTAACCAGGGTGCAAACGTTTGGGCCTGGATAATAAATCAATAAAAAGAAAACTAAAGAAAGCTGACTACAGTGATAGATACATTAAGCCATTTGCCTGGAAAACTCAGAAAATATGATCCTAGGGCTAGATTTTTAACTTTCAGGTGAAATAATTATGTCTCAATCTAATTTTACTGTTTCCTTAGATACACATATATATTTAGAAAAACAGTATTCAAAGAACAATATTGATGCATTCATTTGTTTTTGTTTTAAGTAAACTCTACGTAGAAAGTGGGGCTCGAACTCACAACCTTGAGATCAAGAACTCCGTGCTCTACCATCTGAGCCAGCCAGGCGCCGCTTGATGCATTCACTTATAAGATGAAAACATTGCTTGTTTTTAAATAACAATTCATAGCTTTTAATAATGATGATAGTAATAATAATAATAATAATAAACCAGCAAGCTTCACTCCCTCTGAGTTTTAATTTCCTTGTTTATGAAATGAGAGATTGGGAATAGATCATCTCCAACTCCTACAATCTTTAAGTCCCTGAAGATGATGGCCCACTGCAAGCTAGCTTCAAATTTAAAAATATTTTGCAGGGGCGCCTGGGTGGCACGGTCGGTTAAGCGTCCGACTTCAGCCGGGTCACGATCTCGCGGTCCGTGAGTTTGAGCCCCGCGTCGGGCTCTGGGCTGATGGCTCAGAGCCTGGAGCCTGTTTCCGATTCTGTGTCTCCCTCTCTCTCTGCCCCTCGCCCGTTCATGCTCTGTCTCTCTCTGTCCCAAAAATAAATAAACGTTGAAAAAAAATTTATAAAAATATTTTGCAGAAATGTTTAGAAACTAATATTCACCCTTTCATATTTTGGCTTTGATCCCAAGTGGCTGGGCTTAAGGAAATAAGTCCCAGTATGAAATGCGCTCCTTGAAATTATGACTAAATCCCAGATTTCTATCTCACGTTTGTATTAATTTAGTAGCCTGCCACAGTTCATAAGAGCAAAATTGTGAACTTTCTGGAGTTAAGTACAGTTATATACTTTGAAATCAGCGAATATAAACACAACTGAAATTATCTGATTTTAGCTGCTGTTTTTGTTTCCTTTTGCTAGAGATTCCCACTCCTTACTTTAGACTATGAATGAAAGATATCAGTCTGATATCCACAAAATTAAAACATGGACAGTAGCAAGAGACAGTCCCTTATATTCCAGCAGATAAAAACCAAGCATTTTTTGATGGGAAGACTTCCTCATGAACGTTTTGCATGATGTCAGATCCTGTCAGTGAAAATATAATAGAGAGTTTAATCCATAATAATTATGGTGTAGAAAACATGTTTTAGTAGAGGGTATCTTTGACGTTTACTAATCCAATCCTTGTAAAGAAGCCAAATTTCCAGCTAAACTGAAAGACAAAGAAACTGACTTTTAAAAAAACCAATGGAAGTATAATTTTTAATAACCTTTTAAATAATACTTTATTGTCAATATTAGTGGCATTCTTCCTAGAAGTCTAATACCAGTTTCTTTGGCCTGTGTGGTCGGACATTTACAGAATTTTAACAGGATAGTAAGGACTGTAGAGAAGAAAAGAGCGAAGGAGGAGGGAGAGCAGTGGCAGTTTGAGAAGAATGAGGAAGAAATAAAAATATCACCTACAAGTCAACTGACTGGGCACCTGGCTGGCGGCTCAGTGGGAAGAGCAACTCTTCATCTCTGGGTCATGAGTTTGAACCCCACGTTGGGTGTAGAGATTACTTTAATAAAATAAATAAATAAGATTAAAATAAAGTAAAACAAAATTCACTAAGTTTACTGGGCTCTAGTTCTCTCCAGATCTCTCAATCCAAAAGCCAAGGAATGTGTTTTTAAATAAGCTATTTACAGTATTTGATGAAAGAATGTGAAATTGTGGTTAAACCAAATAACTGATGATTAAATCCTTTCAAATCAGCATGGAAACACTGTCATCGTTATGCCTTTATTATTGCGAAAGTTCAGTTTACCACTGTGTTAGTGCTGCATTAGTCAATTCTTTCTTACATTTGGAGTCTACTTACTATCTATTTTCTTCTATTTTAAATTATTTTTTTATTATTATAAGATTACCATAACCACCTTCTCTTAACTTCAAGAAAATAGAATGGAAAATTAATTGAAATCCATCATTATACTATCCTTTAATAGTATATTAGTTCACTTCCCTCTGGCTTATACTCAGCATGTATTACGTAGCTTATAATTTAACAGGCAAACATTTAGGAACACTACTCTATCGATGAAAACTATCAACAAGTATTTTCATGTCATGAGAATAGAAATAATGCCCATAATATTTAGTGGTAAGGTAATATTCTGACCTTAAGCAGATCTCCCCAAATTTATTTAGCCACCACCAATCTTGGACTTTAAAACCAATTTCCATTTCTTTGAATAAGAATTAATATTGTAAGGAAAATTACATTAGTATATTTTTTCCACATTTTCCTGGGATACATACGACATCTTTGGATTCATTTGGTAAAGAACATGAATATATCTCTGGTTATACATTAGCAAGTTGCCTTCAGAAAAGGCTATCTAATTATACCCTCACCAACAATATGAAACTTCATTTTCCTTTGACAGGCTAGTTATTTAAAACGTTGGTACTTCATGTGTGCTTTAATCAACATTGTTTTGGATATTTCTGAGAAATCTTTTGCTTCCCATTTTTTCACTATGTGTCACTCATTGCTGTCTCTACATCTTGTGAATTACTGCTTTATTACCTCTCCTTGTTTATATAAGGAATCTTTTTGATAATTTGGGGGCACTTAAAAATCTATGAGGCAAAAAAGCAATGATCTCAAATCATTATTTGGCTATCTCAATGACATTATCAGTCTCCCTAAAAAATGTGTATAGATGTATCTTGTCCTAAATATGCAGAGTGAGATGTGAATGATAATTCTCTTTCAGTTTTAATTACTGGAAATTAGTGATTATATTCACAAATATGAACCACACTTGTAAGTATAGTTCTTTGCATTTGGTCTCATATATTTTTTTTAATGTTTATTTATTTTTGAGACAGAGAGAGACAGAGCATGAATGGAGGAGGATCAGAGAGAGAGGGAGACACAGAATCTGAAACAGGCTCCAGGCTCTAAGCTGTCAGCACAGAGCCCGACGCAGGGCTTGAACTCACGAACCGCGAGATCATGACCTGAGCCGAAGTCGGACGCTTAACCGACTGAGCCACCCAGGTGCCCCTGGTCTCATATTTTAATTTGTTTCAAATAAAGCAAGCTTCACACCATAGGATCATGAGAAGCAGAAAAGTACATTTTTTTTTTTTTTAATGTTGTTTTATGTAACGTGGAAGGGGACGGGATTGTAAGAAGAAAGGCTGGTCTGTCCCTGGTAAAGGATCTTCGATAGGAAATCACCTGTTGATTTTCTGACAAGGAGGACGAGGGTCTGCCCTTCCCGGTAAGAGATACGTAAGTGCTGTTATAACTATGGGGTGCTGGTTGCATTCTGGCAGAGTTCAGAAAAGGGTGTGTTGGGTGGCAAGATATTTGAAAGAATAATGAAGGATTGAGTCATCACTCACTCTAAGTTGTTATTTTATCAGCAGAACGTGCAACGGCTTGTTTTACTAATACGTTTTTAATGGTGTCATGCGGGTTCTGCTGGTGTACTCACAAGGTACAGAAGGATTTTATATTCTAAGGGCGATGCATGAATAAAGATTTAGTTGTAAAATAATTTCTGGTATGCAGGGTGTGGCCCTGAGCTGATCCCATACCCTGGAAGTCTGTGTTCATCCTTCTCCATTAAGCATATGGGAGAAACCTGTTTATGTACTTTACTTGTGGATTGTCTTGCTTCATTTAATATAATGACTTAAAATTTTCCCTCTGCTCAGGAATTGCACTAGCTACTTTATCCATTCAGAGATCTAGATACAAATATTCTCAATAAAATTTCCTGGCAGAGTTACTAAAGTTCTGTGTTTTTTCATGTTTTTTTTTTTTTTTTCCACCTGTTTTTTCATGCTTAATGTTCTTCCCTTCTGGTATTATAAAGCTACGTGATTTAAAAAGTCTAAATAAATTCTTACCTAATGTTGAACTTAATGAAAAAACACATCTGGAAACATTCCTAACGAGGCTTTCTGAAGTCTAATTAGATAATGTCTTATACACAAGTTTCCACTGAGATTGAATTAGCCTATACAAATTCATGCCTACTGTTGTAATTAATAATTGCAAAATGTTTCCATGTTTATAGGAAGAAGGTTTAAGTAGTTTTATTCAGTTCGTGGAAAATATAAATCATTTTTAAAGCATGAGAATTATACCTTTTCCTATTTTACCTTCTTAATCCTCTTTTTTCTCCCTATTTTATTTTATGATTCAATGTGTTGACCTGGTTTTTCTTTTCTGCTTTTTAAAAACCAAGCAGATTTTAAAAATGGGCTAATTATCCATTATAAACGACTAGCCTTTTATTTAAAGTATTAAAAGGATAGAAAAGTAAATCATCTAAGTGATTTGACTTGAAGAGCCTTACAAATTCCCTGGCAACTACCATCACTCTTTGAAAGTAAAACTTCCCCTATTTATTGAAATAATTTCAGAGTCAAAAGCCTATTTTTTTTTTTTATTTTAAACGTTTATTCATTTTTGAGAGACAGAGCGCAAGTGGGGGAGGAGCAGAGAGAAAGGGGACACAGAATTCCAAGCAGGCTCCAGGCTCTGAGCTGTCAGCCCCAACCCCAAGAGGGGCTCAAACCATGAGATCATGACCTAAGAGCCAAAGTGGAGTGCTTAACTGACTGAGGCACACAGGCGCCCCGAAAGCCTACTTTTAAAGTGTGTATACCCTTAAACTGAATGAAGTTTCAAGGCGTTAAGATAATTGTTTATCGGGGCACCTGGGTGGCTCAGTCGGTTAAGCATCCGACTTCAGCTCAGGTCACGCTCTCGCTGTCCGTGAGTTCAAGCCCCGCGTCGGGCTCTGGGCTGATGGCTCAGAGCCTGGAGCATGCTTCCAATTCTGTGCCTCCCTCTCTCTCTGCCCCTCCTCCATTCATGCTCTGTCTCTCTCTGTCTCAAAAATAAATAAAACGTTAAAAAAAAATTAAGAAAAAAGATCATTGTTTATCAAAGACTAACTCTGAGGAAGACATTTTTATGTCAATTTATTGAATATTTTATAGCAAGTAAACATCTTAATCAATATTAAAGTCATCAAAATTTTCCTAGAAGAAAGTTTCTGGTTACCAGATCTCTTCCTTTTCTTCTCATTGATGACTTTTTATGTTATTTCGTTACAATTGGGGAAATATTTAAACACCTATTTGGTATAAATAAATAATGAATAGACTTTGTGCATGCTTTACAGAGTTTATCTAAAATGAAATAATTTCAGTTACATTTTAGTACTGAGATGCATAGAATACTATGGAAGCACATAGAAGCCATTCAGGAATACAAGATTCTTAATGAAGAGTAAGGCGGGCCAAGAATAGGAATGATGAGAAAGCCAGTTGCAAACAGTAAGTAGTTTCAGGTCGAGATAGAACAAAAGCTATAATCATATGGACCTGATGCACAATTAGAGGCAATTCAGTCATGCTGAAATGTAAAAATTGGACAGGGATACTTAGAGTGCATGAAGTTGAATTCAAGGGCTAAATCACAGAGGGTCTTATATATCATCATGTCAACATGGCAAGTATTAGCAATGGTTACGGAACAAAGGAACAACGTGGTCTTATTTACATTTAAGATGACTCTCTGGGAGAGTGTGAGAAATTAATTTGGGGAGGTGTTTTGGAGGGCAAAGAACAGAGACTGAAAAACTAGAAATGTGAAATGACCCACAGGGAAAAGATTAGGTGCCTGAATTAAACAAATGGTGTCAGCGAAAGATAGTAAAGGGACATATTTATGAAATATGTGTAAAGTATAAATCATAGAACTCAGTAACCAATTGAGTGGTTACAGATGAGACAGGTGGAAGAATCCAGGGTGACTGCCAAGTTCTTATTTTTACAGACAATTGGACGATGAATACACCGTCCAAAACAGGGCATGCTGAACTAGGGGTGACCTGTGGCGTGGGAGGTGTCATGGGAACTCCAGACACATATAACATTAGGCATCGGGTTTTGTGAATTGGAATCTCAGGGTTCCTCAGTATTGGTATGTGTTTCTTTCTTCTGTTGTGTAGAATTAGAAGGTTTTTTTCTGGGCCAGTTCGTGTTACCATTTTCTTGGCTGCCCTTCTGGTGGTTTTGCAGTTGCCCTATAAAATCTGTGCGGATACAAACAGTGTCTTATTCATGTTTCTTAAAACAATTAGCACAATTTTGTGTTCTTCTGGCACTCCGCAAAAGATTCAATTACTCCTTTCATTTGCTAGCCATTGAGGTTACAAAGATGGAAAGCAGGCACAGTCCCTGCCCTCAACTGGCACACAGCATCACTGTACAAACAAGTAAAAACATAATTAGTACCCTTGATACCTGTAATATTGGAAGGGCTACGAAAGCAAAGAAGAAGGAGGCATTGAATTGATTCTGCAGAGCGTAGGGGTAGGTGAGAACTGTTGAGCTGAGTTTACTATGCAAGGCCCTATAGGGGCCTTACCTCATGTTGCCATTTTCACTGCAAAATATGAAGCCTGAATGAATAAGCTACCTCATTCCTTCACACCACATTATAGCTCAAAGGAGACAAGATTGGTGACCATTTGGCATGGGAGGGGTGAGAGCAGAAGAACAAAGATGAATACCAGGTGTCTGATATCGGTGACTGGTAATGTCACTAACGGAAGTAGGGAATACAATAGGAGTAGATTTCATAGCAAAGTTATCAGAGTTAACACAATCTGATTTATTTGATTATCTAGGCCAAGTAAACAAAAATGAAATGTGAACTGATCTTTCTTCAAGCTTCACATTACTATGCTCTGACGCTTGTTTTGTGAGCTGTGTTTAAATTAGGAAGAAAGGATTGCTGTGCAGATTCTATGACAAAGTGGAGACAGTCTTGGGTAAAAGTTGTAAAACGCCTTCCTTTATCTTGCTTCTCTCACATTACCTTTTTTTTTCTCTCAAAATCTTTTAAAAATTAATCCTTCCAAGCCTTGACAAGACACGGAGGGAGCTTAAATGCATGTAAGTAAGTGAACGAAGCCAATCTAAAAAGGTTTATGATTCCCACTTTCTGGAAGAAGCAAAGCTATGGAGACAGTAAAAAGTTGTCAAGTAGTTGCCAAGAATTAGAGAGAAGAGAACAATGAGGAGGCAGAGCATGGAGGATTTTTAGGGAAGTTGATCTATTCTGTATGATAGATACTACAACAGTGGATACATACTATTACGTATCGGTCAATCCCAAAGAATGGACAACACCAGGAGTGAATCCTAGCATAACCTTTGGGTTTGGGTTGATAATGATGCATCGGTGTAGATTCATCAGCTGTGACGAACATACCATTTTGATGTGAGATTTTGATAGCGATAAAGGTTGCGTGTATTGGGGGGACTAAAGATATATAGGAACTCTGTACTGTCTGCTCAATTTTGCTGTGAACATGAAACTTCTCTGAAAAAATAAATATCTTTTTAAAAAATGTTTATTTATTTATTTTATGAGAGGGGAGAAAGCATGGGGGAGGAGCAGAGAGAGAAAGAGAGAGAGAATCCCAAGCAGGCTTTGTGCTGTCAGCGCACGAACCATGAGATCATGACCTGAGCCACAACCAAAAGTCAGACATGGAACTGACTGAGCCACCAGGAGTCCAATATATTTCTTAAGTAAAACCTTCATATTAAGGCCTACTCAAGCTTCATTTGAATTATGTATTCCTTAGAAGTTGTTGATACTCTATTGAAAAGTGAAGGGGTTGGTGAGATACTCAGCAATATACGGAACCTGATTTCCCTAGCTACCTCTTTGGTTTTTCCATCTTCTGTAAAGATGTAACCACAAAGGAGGTGATTTTGAGTCCCATTTCCAGTGTGAAACATCTATAACCTCAGCCACAACTTGCTTGCTCTCTCTTTCTCAAAAATAAATAAACATTTAAAAAAAGTTATAACTCTGAGAGTTAACCAAGTTAACTAAGTTAACTTTGTTGGCTCTCAAACCAACAGAATTAACCTATTATTTCTTATATAACCCACTGGAAAATTCAATTTCTACTTAACTTACTAAAGCCAGGATTTCTTCTGAGTGTTATTTGAGAGAATAACTTTTCTGGGAAGGAGAAATGAGTCTTGAATCTTAAGAACCCAACAGAGAAAATTATATTTTTGACTTTGGTGTTTTTAAGTCATGAAGCTATTTCTGGGTTCTCCCTAAAACCATGTACTGACACATGTTGGTTCATATGAGTACACAGAATCATTTTATTTTTTTAATTTTTATTCTTTTTAAAGGTTTATTTATTTTTGAGAGCGATAACACAAGTGGGGGAGGGGCAGCGAGAGAAGGGGACAAAGGGTCTGGAGTGGGCTCCGCCATGCTGCCGTCAGCAGCGAGCCGGATGGGGGCCTCGAACTCATAAACCTTGAGATCATGATCTGAGCCAAAGTCAGTGCTCAACCAACTGAACCACAGGTGCCCTCAGAATCATTTTAAATAGAAAGTTGGTAATCTGCAATTGCTTTTCAAAATCAGCAGTTAAAGTGATGTTTTCACTTTTAAGGGACAGGGTTGAGAGTGGTTGCAGGAGGGATTTAGAAGATGCCTATCATTAACATCTTACATTAGTACAGCTCGTTTAATGAGCCCATATGGACACATTATTATTAATTTAAGGCTTTCGGATTTCCATAGTTTTTAACCTAAGGTTCTTCTCTATTCCAGGATCTCCCATCCAGAATACCACCTACATTTACATCTAGTAGTCACCTCTTCTTAGATTCCTCTTGACTGAGGCTGTTTCTCAGATTTTCCTTTTTTTTTTTAATGACCTTGACAATTGTGAAAATTATTAATCATATTTTTGTTGGATGTTTGCCTGATGATACTTCTCTGATGTTTCCTCATTATTAGGCTGGTTTGGGAAGGAAGATCACAGAGGTGAAGCACCATTCTCACTGCATCATTGTAACATACAGAGGCGGCGCTGAATTTTGCATATTACTATGGGAACAAATAATGAATGGATTTATTAACATCTCCAATTTTGCTGGTTTTTACCCATATGTTCTACATCACAGGTATTTATGTTATGCATATTACATTAATTTATTTTTTAATTTTCAGCAGATATACTGGTTTATCTTTTATTCTTCCAATCTCACCTAGTTGTTTCAAAATATGACATAGCTAAAGGCAAGGTAACAAGTCTAGACAACATATGCATGTTTTGTTATTCTGTGAGAAGTACTTGAATTATACTTTAAGTAAGAAATCTTTTTAAGAGAATATATAATGAGAAATAATCTATAGCTTTTAAAGTAGTATTTGTTTTTACCTATTTCTCTCTTGTAAAACAAAAACGTGCTCTGCAAAAGAAGATAATTGCTGACATATTTAATCAGTCCACCTCTTTTAGTTCTAGTTCATTCAAAGTTTAACTGTGTCCTAGGTAAGACAAATGTTTAAATCTCATGTGTGTACAGAAGATGGAAACCAAAGGTTACAGCAATTTCAATTTGATTTACTGTGAAGTAAACACAAAAAATGAAGGTATTCAACTAGTATGGAGACAACATTTGTTTTGAGAAAGTCAAATATTATAGCTGATTAAATCTGTTAGGATTTTTTCTTTCTTGGTGTTGTATCATAAAATGAGGCGTACGGACACCTGAACTGACTGCATAATGCCTTTCATGGAAACCTATATTCAAATTTCTACCAGTACTTTTTCAGGCACTATTCTGTAAGGGACTTTTATTTTGTATCTCACAACGTAGGCACTGAACCTCTACCCTCAGCCTCAGAGGATCTGGTTGTTCTATAGTCCTTCCGGTTCTATGTTGCCCTGTGACCCTCTTGTTAACTCCATACCATTCCATATTCTAACTCTGTGGTGTTGACTCACGACGCTTTTGTATCAGGGTTTTCTCTTTCTCCAAAGTTTGAACATTAGGTTTCGTGTCTCCATCTGTCATATATACATTTTCAACAGACTGTGTAAACTGTAAATTGCTGCAACATTCCTTAAAAAGGAAGGTTTGTTTTTCATGCTTCACTTCAATAATGTAATAGATTGTGTATATTGCTCAGGATTTCTCCTGGAAGATTATAAGCGTAGGTTTGAATGTTTTCTGAAATGTACCACTCCACCCCCATGGTTATTTGTTACTTCCTACCCCAGACAGCCAGATATCTCCCTGGACCGTACCAAAGTAGTTTCGCAATTTACTTTATACTCATTTATATGTGGCTTGCACCTAAGTAAAGAATGTTTTATAACCATAAACATATAAACACAAAGTTGTTACAAAGAATGGAGAAAGTGTACCCTAAAAGTTCGTTAGGTAATTAAGTAAGTTATATTCTAAGCTTATAATGTTGCTGACTATTCTTTTTCCCAATAGAAGATTGCTCGGATGTGATTTACAAAATAAGAAATTCTGAAATTGTGGTGCCTGGGTGGCTCAGTCAGTTAAGCGTCCAACTCTTGAGTTCAGCTCAGGTCATGGTCTCACGGTTTGTGAGATGGAGCCCCACGTCGGGCTCTGTGCTGACAATGAGGCAACTGCTTGGGATTCTCTTTCTCCCTCTCTCTCTGCCCCTCTGCCACTCTCATTGTCTCTCTCTCTCTTTCTCTCTCTCTCTCAAAATAAATAAACATAAAAAAAGAAATTCTGAAATGTCAGTCTTCAATAAGGGATGTTAGAATAAATCAAAGATAAAGCAATATTTTACCTTTTCGTACACAATGCATTCCTGAAAAGAAATACAAGTCAAATATTTAAAACTTTCCATAGACTTATATATTCCATTGGAAGGATCCCATTTTTATTCAGTTAAAAAAAAATTACAAAATCCAGTAACTGTGAGTGCATGTAAAACTGGTGAAATCTAAATAATGCCAATGAACTGTGCCAATGTCCATTTCCTAGTTTAATTCTGTAGTAGAATGTGGCAATATTTAGCACTGTGGAAAACTGAGTGAAGAATGCACTGTTTCTCTATTTCTTGCAACTGCATATGAATATCAAATTATCTCAAAATACAAACCCATTAACTCGGCCTCCTTCTTCAGACAACTTTTGATTACATACTTTCAGTATTTTGTGCCTTTTCTTTCTCTTGAGTACCTTACTCAAAATTGATAAGTTGACTGGCTTCAGTCAAATTGTAATGCAATTGTTGGTCAAAGGTTTGCTCTTTGCAAAACACCTCATTATCTCCACTTTATCTCCTTATATTCATTTAATGAGTCACTGTGTTTAATACTAGAGTTATCACTTTTATTTACCTATATTCCATTCATTTCATAAACCTCAAAGCACTGAAAAATTCAAATATTTAAATCTTTACAAACGAATGAAAAGTGCTCTGATAGAGATGATGATACTGTAAAAAGCTCTTGCTTTGCAGAATATCAGGAAAGTAGCTTGAAATGTTATGAATTTGCTCATAGGAGTTTGAATTTGGTATACGAAAGCCAGTTTGAGGTGCCAATGTGCAACTGCGGACAAGTGAGGTGTCCTATATGAACCCAGGGTAAATATTGCAGAATGACGCGAAACGTACAAAATCTTAGTTGTACAAAAGAAACTCCTAAACCAAGAGTTTTTAGTAAGGACAAATCATTCTAACGTTTAGAGCTTTAAGGAATTACAACATCCCTATAACATCCCGTTCCCCTCACTTATCGCTGTCCTCATGCTGGCGTCCCCATCTACGGCAACACTCCTTGCTACTCTGTCAGAAAACACGTGTCTCCCATACAACTGTGCCTACAGTCACTGTTATCATCTTTTGGCACACAATTAAAACTATCTTGCTCTATTCCAGCCTGATTCCTTCACTTCAACCTCAAGATCATGAACTCCATTTCTTTTGAAAAACTTTCTGTCAATCTGAATTATGTTCTCTTTCGTTCATATCACACATCTAACCCACTCTCCTGCCTCCTTATCCTGAGCTGATGGCTGCTCAGGTCTCGTCCATTAAAAATTAAAAAAAAAAAAAAAAATCAAAGAAACATCCTTCCCTTGAACACATATCCTCTTCTAAGCATTGCCTTCCTTTGCTTTCTGAAAAATCTCCATAATATTAAAATGCTTTGGGTACAAGGTAAAATTAGCAGATTTATTTGTTTATGGTGTTTATTCAGTTATTTAGATTTGTTTTCAGAAAAAAAATAAAATTTTACATGATTGGGGCACTCTTTGGTTTAGAAATATCCTATTCTAACACATTTAGAACACTCAAATTCTGCTAGACAAGAATAATTTTCATATACCCAAAAGAACTCATAACAGTAAGTAAATTTAGAAGGCATATATATTGAATATGTTTTATTTTCTTTATTAACTATATGTATGTTTATTCCTATATTATCTCCATATTAAATATGTGTATGTGTGTATACCTATGTATGTGTGTACACATATATGCATATGTGTGTGTATATGTGTGTGTGTGTATATATATATACATATATATATATATATATATAAATTGTGATGATCTCAGACAGAAAATTTTTCTACAGAAGAAAAATAACACCTCCATCACCACTGTTAGTTCCCTCTTCCTTAATATGCCCAGAGGTGCTATTGAGCAGCCCTTGGGCAGTTATGGCCTAAACTGTCTAAAGAACTTGCCCAGGTCAATGACATGCACACCTGTGTCAGCTCCTATCAAGCTCCGCTCACTCCCCAAACAGCTGAGAAATTTCTTAGTAATCAGTGTTTATCTGAGCGCCTGAAGGCTGCTAACCAGGGCTGGGCGAGGGGGGCTCTGCCCAGACAGATCTATGACAGAGAACTGGACAGTGATGTTAAGGGACCCTCCCCTCTTCCGCTGATTTTTCAAACTTTGTTTTACCAATCTATAAATTCTAAAAATCAAAGTGAATCGTACTATTGATGCCTTTTTTCCCCCTGAGAGCTGCCAAAATCATTTTAGTTGTTTTTTTTTTTTTTTTTTTATTGAACAACGATCTTCCCTTTCTACATGATTTCTGTGTAAATACATTTTATGTTCGATATCTGGTTTTGTCTATACATGATTAAGAGGGAAAGGCATTAACTTGTAAGCCTTTCAAGAGTTTTTCTGAGCCTTTCATAAGCTCTTTCAAGGCTTAAGCTACATAGGTGCAGCCCTCCAGCAATTGTCTTTGGAGATGGCTGAAGTGTTTGCCAGTGAGTGATTCCAATGACGTGGTCACCAGCAACAGGACTGCTCATTTCAGCATAATCTCTCCTTTATCTTCCAATGGTTTCTGTTTCACGGTTGCCTCTTTTTGGGCCCAGAAGCCCTGAAGGAAAATATTCTGTTGGACCACATGATATGAATCTACTCTGGTTCATCTCACAGAAGGTTTGGGCTTAAATCTCTTTACCCTTCTCCAACACTTCACGAAGGCTTTCAGCTTTCTCTTCTTTATCATAATCTGCAGGGCATGCCCAGGGCCATTACAAAGATAACAGATAAGAGTTAGATACCAAGTCCTTCATCTTCCCAGGTGGTGGCCCTCCAGGGGTCTCTCAGCAAACCACCCTCACTCTGCTTCCGCAAGTTTGAAAAGCTTCCGTGGAAGCGTTTAAGTTTTTCTGAAACATTTAAAAGAAAAGTTGTAGATGGCATTCTACTTTACCTCTAAAAATTTCAGTTTGCAACATCTAAGAACATTTTCTTACATTTGTCAAGGTAAAATGATCAAATTAAGGAACTTGACATTGATGAAATTACTATCTAATATACTTTCTTCATTCAGTTTTTTGACAGAGGCTCCGTGGTTTCATGTATGATATTTTTCCTGATCTGGATCCACTCCAGGCCCTTGCACTGCCTTTGGTTGCCATGCTATTTTAGTCTCCTTTGATGTAGGAGAGTTCTGCAACCTGTCTTTGTCTTTCATAACCATGGTATTTTTCTTTTCTTTTTTCTTTTTCTTTTTCTTTTTTTTTTTTTTTTTTGAGTGGTGGAAGCTGAGGTGTGTTTTTTTTTGACAGTTTAATATTTTTATTTATTTTTTTAATTTTATTTTTTTTTTAATTTACATCCAAATTAGTTAGCAGATAGGGCAACATTGATTTCAGGAGTAGATTCCTTAATGCCCTTACCCATTTAGCCCATCCCCCCTCCCACATCCCCTCTGTTTGTTCTCCATATTTATGAGTCTCTTATGCTTTGTACCCCTCCCTGTTTTTATATTATTTTTGTTCCCCTTCCCTTATGTTCATCTGTTTTGTCTCTTAATGTCCTCATATGAGTGAAGTTACAGGATTTTTGTCTTTCTCTGACTAATTTCACGTTGCATAATACCCTCAAGTTCTATCCACATAGTTGCAAATGGCAAGATTTCATTCTTTTTGATTGCCGAGTAATACTCCATTGTATATATACATACACCACATCTTCTTTATCTGTTCATCCATCGATGGACATTTGGGCTCTTTCCATACTTTGGCTATTGTTGATAGTGCTGCTATAAACATGGGGGGTGCATGTGTCCCTTCGAAACAGCACACCTCTATCCCTTGGATAAATACCTAGTAGTGCAACTGCTGGGTCGTAGGGTAGTTCTATTTTTAGTTTTTTGAGGAACCTCCACACTTTTCCAGAGTGGCTGCACCAGCTTGCATTCCCAAAACAACCATGGTATTTTTCGGGACCAAGCCTACTGCTTTGTAGGAGTAGAAGCTTCTATTATTGTTTTCTTTATTCTTATTGTTGTTATTGATATCTCTTCCTCTATGGCAGCCATCAGCTCTGGTAGAACCAGTTCCCCACTCCCACGCTGGTGCCTCTGCATGATGATGGCACATATCTTTCCCTTCTTCCCTTTCCACATTAAAATCAATAACTGAACAAGATTAGTAAGAGTGATGGTTGCAGAGGGAGATGCTCTGTCTAGGTAAACATAATGTGGAGCCCAGATTTAACCTTGCAGAGTATTTATCTAATACTTCTTTGGACTGTGCACTCTCATCAGATTATCCAACCACATTGTATATGTATGCACTTTCTCTTTGCCTGCCAGTAAAAGTTTATGCGTGAGGCAACTTCAGTGGCGCAAGATTCAGGAGTTAAGTTAATTCAGGGGTCTGTATCAAGGGTCATATATAAGAGGATAGTGTCTCCCTTTACTCAAGCATAGACACCAAGCTTTTCCTTCCCACACTGCCATCACCCCTCTGGGGGTAAAGCGCATTCACCTGTGTTTGGAGGTTGGTACAAATGTCCTGAGTCATTAGAAAAATAGGAAAAGTCAGATGAGGGTTAGCCAAGTGTTTGGGGATGGGTGGTTGGTTGCTCTGCTGGATGGTGTAATGGTGATTCCAAGTCATGAGCTCACACTCCACAACAACTAGTCTTGCAGAGGTTATAAGCAATGACATATGGTCAGCAGATACTGGCCTAGTTACCACATGATTTGCTAGTACTGACAGCAGGAGGGGCAGTATGTGATGCTACCCTGCTTCTCTTCCCAATGTCCACTGCTCCCTTTTCTTGTCTCTGGCACTCCTTCCTGTAGGCCACTTTCCCATTCCTATTTTCCTTCCCTGACCCAGCCCACACAGTCCTCCTATCATCTCCTAGTCTACCAAGTGGAGTGGATGAATCTTCTTCATTTTCTTTCCAATTCGACTGTTTTCTAACCTATTTCCTGCTTTTTTCTAACCCTTCTTTTTGATACACAGAGGCTTCATTTTTTTTTTTTAAGAAAAAGTGGAAGTATTTTTCCCTCTTTTTGCTCTGCCTATGACAGTGCCACTTTTCCCTCTGCCAACATGAAGCCTCTGAATCAGTTGAAGAAGGATGTATGTAATAGAATAAGGGAGGGGAAAAGTATAAAAAATAAAATGTCAACATATCATCTCGTTACATAGGAAACCCAGTGAAGATGATACAAGGGGACTTTACTGCTAGTTTTGATATGGGGGTTGAAAGAAGTCAATGACCTGGAGATTACAAGTCTTAGATATTTAGGAAACTTAGAGTATTCTTTAAAAAACAAACAAAAAAAAATGGAGTGTCTGCTTCAGGGAAATTAATTATTAGCTTGGAATGACAGAGTTTGAGTTCTCAGGGCCGACATCACACCAAGATTGATAATTCTAGCAGCCATGTGGAAAAATGTTTCTGGAATTTAGGACAGAAGTCGGCCTGGAAACATATTTGGAACAAGTCTACACAGAAGTGATGGATATGGACAATGCAGTAAATATTATAACATAGTAAAGGGGTTGGAGAGAAAAGGAGAAAAAGCCATGGATAGAATCCTGGGAATGTGTACATTTAGGGCAGAGAAAGGAAAGAAACCTACGAAGGCACGAATAAAAAAAAAAAAAAAAGCATAGGGAGAGAATTAGAAAAGATTTATAAGAGAAACAACCAAGATATCAATGAACACTCCTTAGTGAGGGGAAGGTGTAAAATATCACGGGAACTGAACTCAAAGTGCTCAAAGGCTGGGACCAAACCACACTATTAGGGGGAAGCTAGTATACTTATTGGGATTGTTCAAATAGGCAACAGGAGATGAAAGGAAAGCTGAGTGGGGATGGGAAAATTCAAGAGGCAAGTAAAGGTTACTCCTTTGTGCCCTTTGACATTGAGAGGAAGGAGAGGTTTAATGACTACATGAGAAAGTAGAAGGTTTGAGGGAAGGCATTTTGATGGAGGGGTGAATTAATTAAGCATGCATGAAAAATAGCAAGCAAACAGCCAAGAAAGAGAGAATACCTGAATACCATGGAAGAAGTGTGATCATTAATGAATTAAATTCAAATTAAATGAGCAAAGGGGAGCTTGGACATTAACTGGGCCTTTAATCTTTTTTTTTTTTTTTTTAATTTACATCCAAGTTAGTTAGCATATAATGCAACAATCTTAATAAGAAAAACTAGAAAATAGACATTGAGGAGGAGAATTTCAAAACATCTCACATTGGATTACCTTAATTTCTATACTATACGAAAGGAGATATGTTGACTGCTTTAGCAAAGGTAGGGCCCAGTTACAGAATATAAAAATGATCTGAAACACTGTTGGTAGGTAATTTGGTAGATCTTCAACATCGAGGATCTTTGTAGGATTAATTCCATGCATGTTTGGTGACCCAAAGAGCAACCCCAAACTAACAACACAGAAAATATAGTACAGCGATACCTAAGGTTTTGATTTTGGGAAAGCAAGTGAAGGAAATAAGAGATTTTTAGAGTTTGCGCAATACCATTGTTGAAATGGCTGATCGAAGTTTTCTGAATGAGACAAAGAGCCTCACAGTGGCAAAAATAGGTTTAAGAGAATGAAGACAGTAAGCAATGTGGAAAGAAGGACGCTAGGATGTACAGACACAGATGGACAATCAAAGCTGTTTGGTTGTGCAATGATTTGGAAGTGGTAGGAGGAAGAGGAAAAATATACTGATTGAATGTCAATAAATGAACTACAGAAACCGACGATGTCGGAGTTTTGCATTTCAAGGTAACGAGGCTTCATTTAAAGCAGTTAAAAGGTTCATTTTCTGTTCTTTTGTTTTGTTTTTTGAAAAGGAAATGCACATTTTAAACCAGGCTTACATTTTAAACCAGGATCGAAACGATGAGGTTGAAAACAAGTAGTAGGCTGGCAAAGCAGGTAGCTGGGAAAGAATAATCAAAAGGAATAAGGGACTAAAAGATTTAGAAATAGGCTTGATGAGACATGTCATAGGGGAAATCCCAAATATGTTAAATACGTAAAATTCTGTTATTGGAAGAGTTTTTATATTAATCATTTCCAGTGTCCCATTTGGAATGCTAGCAGGAGAAAATAGGACTATAAAATTTTACTCATTTATTTTGATTTTTCATCAAAGACACTTAAAGATATACACACATTAAAGTTAGACATCTTACCAAACAAGTGTATACAGTATTCATGCCACAAATATTTTGAACTCAGCAATAATGCTTTTTATTAAAAACAATGACTATTTTTGTGGACAAGATCCAATGGAGTAAATCTTATTTCCATCAAATGTTCTTGTTGAATATGGGAAACATTTTTACATGATTTTATTGAACCAAAATGTTGTTATTAGAGGACGTTTTTATTTTTATTTATTTATATTTTTAATGTTCATTTATTTTTGAGAGAGAGAGAAAGAGACAGAGACATAGCAGGAATGGGGGAGGGGCGGAGAGAGAGGGAGACGTAGAATTCAAAGCAGGTTCCAGACTCTGAGCTGTTGGCTCAGAGCCCCATATGGGACTCAAACCCCTGATTCACCTGAGGTGAAGTCGGACACTTAACCCATTGAGCCACCCAGGTGCCCGTAGGAGACATTTTTAAAATTAGCAAAGAATCAAGACACTTATTGAATAATGCAGCATTTCAAGCAGATTTTGAAAAGTATTTTTGCATACTTTGAGAGTGAAATCTCTAAGACAAAAGGATTATGTAATAAACTAATGTGTGCTTTTTTTTCCCCTTACCTTCTGAAGATATTTACCTTCTGAAGGCTTAAGGTTATATGTGATTCCAGGATTTCTAAATAAGATGACACATATTTTCTTTCTATCCAACGTGGAAAGGCTCTATTTTATAACTGAACATTTCCTCTTTTTTATAGTGAATAATGCTTTGATAAGAAAAGCAATAAATACAATGGAGATAAGAAATGCAGTTTTCAAAGAGAAGCTGAAAATTTGAGGCTTCATTTTATTTAGGAAGTAAACCAATTAAAAAGAAAAAAAAAAAACATTGACACAAGACCAGGTACTCCTTTTTTTTTTTTTTTTTTTTTTTTTTTTTTACTTTATGGATGTCTTACAGCGTATATTACGGCACTATGCTGTGCTAGACAAGGCTTTGTATAAACTGGACAACTCAGGTGTCCTCAAGGATTACCAACGTTGTAAATAGGTGACAAGACATTGACACTGTTTAGATTGTTGTTTTTGCGTCTTAGCTTGGAACAATGGGTTGCAAAACAGCCATCTGCCTTCCTCTTTCTTCGCCCATATCTTCATTGTCCCATATTTCATAGAAAATGGAATCACAAAAATGGAATCACAGAAATGGCAGTTTTTAAGATGGCAAAACAATAAAAAAAAAAAAGAGGAGGTAAAATGAAAGATAAGAAAATAAAGGTCACTATGTCCTTTTGAAAAAGAACTTTCTGAAACACACAGGTGGTCAAAGAAAGAACAGAATCTAGAAATTGTGTGAAGAAAAAACAAAATTTCAACTTTGCAGCCTGAAGGGCATTAACACAGGTTATCTGAGGAGATTTTCAAATCTTACACTGGAAGTGAATATTAGATCATTGTGTATCCATAGATTTTTGTCAAAATAAGTAGATAGATGATAGAAGGAAGGAAGGAAGAAAGGAAGGAAGGAAGGAAGGAAGGAAGGAAGGAAGGAAGGAAGGAAGGAAAAGAAAGAAAGAAAGAAAGAAAGAAAGAAAGAAAGAAAGAAAGAAAGAAAAGGACAGGATAGAATGGAGATATCTCTGGTTTGTTTCATTTTGGAATAAACATATTGGTTAGTAGATGACAAGCACCTGATCAAAAATTGAAAATAAAATCACCATTCAGAAAATTGATATACAGTGTAGAAAAATATCTAGATGATTATTTTTTTCTCTCTTATTGTCTGGGCATATTGAAATTACTTAGTCACAAATTTACAGTGTGCAGGATACATACTGACATTTTATGGGGCAACATTTGACAAGAAAAACACAAATAGAACCCCCCAACATACCTATCAGCATGACAAACATCAAAAGCTCAAAGGTACATAGGAAAGTAGTCACAATTTTAAGTGAAAATATATGTTGCTGACCTGTGTAAAACATATAAAAGTACAGCATAGTATCATGGCTACTAAAATTTAATACATACAATAAAATTTTAGAAACTAATGTTTTCCTATGTCTGTGAGCCAAGTTGATTAGTAGGAATATTAACAAGCAAGACAGAACAATTTCTTAATTTATAAATTATTTGATTCGCGTATTTATTGCCAATATTAATCATTGTTTTTAATGGGATTTGCCTTGGAAAAACACATTATTTATCACAAGCAAATAGAAAACTACTGTATTATTGTACAAAGAATCTGAAGGAGATTTTACCTATATGTAATGGTGACTTTAAAGTTGCTTCACGACAAAATTATACACAGAACTCTAATTCATGAAATCATCATATATTTGCTTTCTGCTAAAAGAATACAAAGTTTTTATGGGTAGATTTGCATTACATATATTCATACATATATTACATATGTTTCAAATTAACTGTCATATAAATTGACAATACTTCAAAGATAGTGATGTGGATATTTTTATTGTGTTCAAACATTTTCAGTCCTAATCCTTATACTTTATACACAGAACACTTACGATTTTAAAGAAATATTTTCCAGCAGGATACATACTTGTCAGTAAAAGACAAATACAAAGGATAAAGAGTCAATTAACTCAATAACATTTTTCAAAAAAAATTGACTGTAGGAAAGCATCTCAATTATTCTTTTTATGATTCTATTTTATTTTTATTTGAAAGAGCACAGAGGTCATTGTGCTTAATGCACATGCCTTATAAGGACCCATAATGGTTTTTTCGTTTGCTATTGGTTACATACTGATGTCTAGATAAATCTTTACAGTATCATAAATTTCTACAATATAAACTCAATAGAAGGCTACATGGCATGCACTTTGAAAACATCTGCACTTGCCATCTACAATATTTCTACACCAAAAAAGAGGTTGCGTTCAACCTTCTCTTTAAACAACAATAACTAATTTGATGCAAATCTTTGGCTTATGGCACAAAGATCTCTCTTGGATAGGAAGAGGAAAAAAAAAATCAGTGTCTAGGCTTCCAATGTTGAAACTGGAAAACTGCCTTTCCCGTCGTGTAACCATTGCATCAAAGCAAACTGTGAGTTCAAAATCATTCTTCTTACCGACGCTGTCCCGCAAAACCTGCAAATATGCAGACTGGTGTCCTTCCACAACCACAGAAATTGAAGGAATATTTGCCATCATTTATAGTTTAATTCTATATTTAAGTAATGAAAGAGAGGTCACCAAGTATACAAGTGTGCCATTTAATAAGAATGTGAACTAGTTCCATAAAAATAAGGGTACCGAATAGCCAATGGATTGGAGGTGAAAAAATTCCCAGTGCTTGAAATTTTTACCGGCAGCATGAAGTTGCTATTTTAATTTGTGAAGTCAAAAAAAAAAAGAAGAAGAAGAAGAATGGAATGTGTATGTCTTAGGTTTTCTTGAAACTGAACTCCTGATCTCACTTTGAAAAAAAAAAAAAAGAAAAAGCTTTATATTTAATAGACTGTCATGTAAATTCAGATTCAAGCTGATAGAGAATATTTACACAAGAGAGTGAATAAAACATATGAAAACCATGGAATTTTAAACAGAGTTAATACTGTAGGGAAATGTATTAATAATACATTTATAGAAAAATATGGGGATTTGATGGGAAGGGGCTAAATAAGGATTTTGACAATTTAATGGTGAACTGGTAAAAGAGAAATGTAACGTAGGAAAAACTTCTGCTTTTAAGTCAAAATTAGTGCAATGTGGATGTTTTACAAATCTATTTTTACGTTTTTGTATATGTATTGCATTTGTATAAATGCTTACTTACTAGTAAGTAAAAATTTTAAGGCAATATAGGGACTATCTTTCTTAAGCAATTATGTTTGCAACATGAAATCATAAATCTATTTTTGCTTGTTAAAGACACACATGCTAACATCAAAAGCTTAAAATATGCTAATGCAACATACCTCAATAAAACATACATCATGCATCTAGTGCAACATACAGCTATTGCAACATACTTCAATTCAGTCTATACAGAGAAATAAACTTCGATGTAGCATAAATGCATAGATGGCTGATGTTTCTCTGTGCTTTTAATAGTATTCTTGTTTTTTACAACTTTTTTTTATTTTGCCCATCTTACAACTTCACAGTTACATCTTCTTGACCAAAGAAAGTTTTAAAAGTTTTTTTTAATGTTTTATTTATTGTTGAGAGAGAGAGAAAGAGAGAGAGAGAGAGAAGACAGAGCACGAGCGTGGAAGGGGCAGAGAAAGAGGGAGACACAGAATCTAAAGCAGGCTTCAGGTTCTGAGCTGTCAGCCAGAGCCTGACGCAAGGCTGGAACTCATGAGCCTTGAGATCATGAACTGAGCCAAAGTCAGATGCTTAACTGAGCCACCCAGGTGCCCCAAAGCAAAGTTTTAAAGAAGTAGCTATTAAATATATGTTTAATAGTAGATCTGTGTTCAAGACCTAAATAAGCTACTGAATAGAGTAGGTTTTTTTTTTTTTTATAAATTTTTTTTTTTACATTTATTTATTTTTGAGACAGAGAGAGACAGCATGAACGGGGGAGGGTCAGAGAGAGAGGGAGACACAGAATCTGAAACAGGCTCCAGGCTCTGAGCAGTCAGCACAGAGCCCGACGCGGGGCTCGAACTCACGGATGGCGAGATCATGACCTGAGCCGAAGTCGGCCGCTTAACCGACTGAGCCACCCAGGTGCCCCAAGAGTAGGTTTTATAGAACGGGCTTCATGGATCCTACTCCCTACTACTTATTCTAGACATTTAGAGAAAATCTTTTAAAAAATTATTTGAAAGATAATGTACCATAACATATCTTTCAAAAAATTTGAAAGATATGTTATGGTAAACATATTTTTAAAATTACAGAAAAGTATAGCCTAAAAAGCAAAATATCTCTCACTTAACTCCTTCTTTCCAGGGTCTCCTTCTAAGATATATATTTACATACATTTTCTTCCTAATATTTAGTATTGTCAATGTATATACACAAATCATTTGTTTTAAACAAATAATTCTCTTCAACTAGGTTGTTTTCCAGTAAAAATATAAATTAACCATATTTCCATATCAATATTATTCCACCATATTGATATGTTAAAATTTACATAATCATTTAGTTGGAAATAAACCTTTAAATTGCTGCCAGTTTTTCTTATCATTGTGATGCTGAAATGAAAATCCTTGAGCATAAGTGTCATTGTAACTTGTTGGAATATATTAGATAAATTTCTAGAAATAAAATCATTGACAACTATTGCTTGTAAAAATAAATTTGACTAAAGATGTCCACATATCAGTGACATGTCAGATTTATTCAATCTGTCCCATCACCTGCAAATTTATGCAGTTGGTAGATTTTGTTTTTAATAAGCACGGCTAAAGAGTCAGTCAGACGAGACTGGGCACATTCAGGGTGGTATGGCCGTAGACTAAAGAGTCAGTCAGAGAAAGACAGATATCATATGTTTTTACTCAAATGTGGAACTTGAGAAACTTAACACAAGACCATGGAGGAAAGGAAGGGGAGGCAACAGTTTCCAACAGAGAGGCAGGCAAACCATAAGAGACTCTTAAAACGCAGAGAACAAACTGAGGATTGATGAGGTGGGAGGGGGAGGGGGAAAACGGGTGATGGGCATTGAGGAGGGCACTTTTTGGGATGAACGTGGGGTGTTGTATGTAAGCAATGAATCACAGGAATCTACCCCCAAAACCCAAAGCACACTATATACACTGTATGTTAGCCAACTTGACAATAAATTATATTTTAAAAATAATTAATTAATTAATAAAAAACATAAGAACAGCTAAAGAAGAAATTAACACCTATTAATACTGATGTTATGGATGGAACGTGTCCCCTCCCTCCAAAATTCACATGCTGAAGACCTAAACACTAAGCTAGCTTTATTTGGAGATGGAGCCTCTGAAGAAGTAACTGGGGTTAGGAGAGGTCATAGTGGTGGGGCTCTGTTCCAAGAGGATTAGTGTCTTACAAGAAGAGACACTAGAGCATTTGTTTGCTTTCTCTCCTCCCACACAACACCCTGCGGAAAGGCCATAAATGGACAGAGTGAGAAGCTGGCCATCTACAAGCAAGGACGAGTGCCTTCATCAGAAACCAACTTTGCTGACACCTTGACCTCAGAATTCTTCAGCCTCTAGCATTGTGAGAAAATAACTTTCTGTTGTTTAAGTGACTCAGTCTTTGGTATTCTGTTATGATAGCCCAAGCGGACTAAGACAACTGATGTTGTTATCGCAATTTTCAGTTAATTAGAGGGAATAATCATCTCAACCAAAATTGCTGATTGTTATCCAGAAAAACGTTTACACTTTCCATTGGCTAAATATGATTTGTTGATAGCCAGTTCAATGAATTTTCAAGTAGAAGGTACATATGTATACATAAAGATGACATAGAGGGTGAAAAACGGATCCATGTTTCAGGAAATGTAATTCACAGTATATTTCATTCTCTTTCTTATAAAATATTTATCCTTTTAGATAAATGCTCATACTCCAAAGAGTATTTATAAAACTAAATGGAGAGAATTCTCAAAATACGAGAAGAGTAAATGAAAACAAAGCTACAGCATAAAGAATTATTGAATGTGTATGTGTCTATAGTCAATCAACCACCATTTCACTGAATGTCTAGTCATAAGCAAGTTATTATTTCATGTATGGAATAGAAACCATTACTCACATAACAATTAACCTTTGGGAGTAAATTTCATGTATCTATTCATTATATATTTCCTCTTCTACATTCCCCAAAATAAAAATCACACACTGTTAAATAAGACAAGTATTATTATTGAAACTTTGCAGATGAAGAAACTCGGGCTCAGAGAAATTAGGAAATGTGTCCAAGATTTTAAAACCAGTGAATTACAGCATAAAAATATCAGCCTAGATTTCAGGAGTATCAAAGCTTGTGCTCTTTCACCTGCAATGTGTTTTTTTTTCTCTCATGCACCTTCAAATTTGTGCTGAACAAACTCCGATGAGTGTCCATTCTACGTTAGCACTGTGTGAGAAAGTAAACAAGGGAGGAACATAGTGGTGTGGGATCAGAGAAGTAAATGGACAGAGTAAGCACAGTAATAAATGGTCTGATAGAAGCAGGCTCAGGGAGCGTGGAAATGGACAACTGACAGTCTGGAGAATGTCAAAGAAGGCTCCCAGGGAGGGTGAAGCTTGCGATGGTTTTAAAGGACCCTTGAGAATTATTCAGATCAACAAGGGAATGAGAAGCCTAAAACATTTGCTGTCAGACTTCAAAATCTCATAATATGGAAGATGGAAGTTAGCTTACTGCTCCAAAGCCCTGTTCACGAGAATATATAGTGTGTATATAAATAAATACTTTATATGTATTTTAACTACATTGATATTTACATACTTATAGTCACTCCTATAACTATAATTACATTTATATGTATATATATCATATATATTATATATTTAATTTAAATTTATTTCTTTTTTTTACATCTATTTCTTTTCAGAGAGAAGGTGCACAGGGGAGGGACAAAGAGATATCTAGAGAGAATGCCAAGTAGGCTCCGTGCTGTCAGCACAGAGCCCCATGTAGGGCTCCATCTCACGAACCGTGAGATCATGACCTGAGCCAAAATCAAGATTCAGACGTTTAAGTCACTGAGTCACCCAGGTGCCCCAATTTAAATTTATTTCTGTATCTGCAGTTACTGGAATCGATGAGTTCACAGCCCACTTCCAATCACATCTCAGGGTTCCTTCTAGTTTCTTCCCTTTCTGTATTTGTAACTGCCTCTCTCACAGTGAGAAACCAAGTCCCATTATTCTTAGCTTATTAATATGTCTCATTCACCCTCTACACTGACCGATCTCTCATTACCACAACCACCCACCCCCTGTGTGGACAACTTGTTTAGCAACTCTTGTACCAGGATAAACCCCATCTTCACTTCATTCAGGGTTGGATATCTTACATTCATCCATCCCACATAGAGACAACCTCCCACCCTACTTAACCTCTGAAACCCCACAACAGATCCCTCCACTGGGATGTCCCACACTAGGCTTCCCCACCCCCTCTGTAAGGATGCCTTCCTCGTTCTGCTTTGATTCTTCACATTGTTCACCAGGCCCCCACCGTCAGGTGAGCTCATACCTGCCGTGCTTAACCATGCTCTGCCCCACCTAAAGGCTACAGGGCTGAATTGCTTAGTAAGACAAGAAGAAAGGGGAAAGGGAAAGGGAAAGGGAAAGGGAAAGGGAAAGGGAAAGGGAAAGGG
>NW_024412391.1:71815917-71864925 GCF_014898765.1 Herpailurus yagouaroundi
AAGGGAAAGGGAAAGGGAAAGGGAAAGGGAAAGGGAAAGGGAAAGGGGAAAAGGGAAGAGCAAGAGTCACACATCATAAGAACACAGCTTGCTCTTTTTCCACTGCAAAATCAAGAGCGGTGATTCTCAAAAAGGAAACGCCACAGATTCTGTGGTTTGAAAACCATAGCCAATATATAATTCTGTATTTGGAGTAGGAAACAAATATATTGTTTTCAAGATACAAACTAGTCAAAATGAAGCCAGACAAATTTTTCTTGGATAAGGATAGAATCTTGTGCTGAGGAGGAAAGAAGTGAGAATTTTGTATTTATCCAAATGAAGCATGGATCTTCAAATATTGCCATAGAGGACACACATCTCAGTTTTTAAGGAATACCTGTCTGCTGGCTTTATTCCACTCAATATTTATTAGCATTGTAGGGTGAAAGATAGTTATATGATCCTTAAATAATTCACTACCAGGAAATCCTCAATTCCCTTAAATTTTAACTCTCCCTTTTAATCTCTCTCTCTCTCTCTCTCTCTCTCTCTCTCTATATATATATATATATATACACATTTAACACCACTGTACATAATGTTTAATATCGTTATATATGTATGTGTATATGTATAATGTTTAATATCATAAAGCTTCTTTTATAATGAAGGTATCTGGGTACCTTTAGAAAGTCATTTTCTTGTTTTTGTTTTCTTATTTTTTTTTTTAATGTATGTATCTAAAATACTTGAACAAATCAGAAATGAACAGAATGGAAAGCTACAATGCCTCCATTATTAAAGTAGATTATTATTAATAGAGTAACTTGGGAGTGGGGGGGTTTCTTCACACATTAGTTAGGAACCTTGCTCCTGCATTTGGTTGTGGCTATTTCCACATATAAAAACTCCAACAAAAGGCTACATCATAATGCTCTGCTTCAGCTAAGAAATAATTGAGGGGCACCTGGCTGACTCAATTGGTAGAATATCACCTCTTGATCTCGCGGTTTTGAGTTTGAGTGCCACTGGACATTACTTTAAAAAAATGAAAAAAAGGGGTGCCTGGGTGGCTCAGTTGGTTAGGCGTCCGGCTTCTGCTCAGGTCATGATCTCACCGTCCGTGAGTTCGAGCCCTGCGTCGGGCTCTGCGCTGACAGCTCAGAGCCTAGAGCCTGCTGTGGATTCTGTGGCTCCCTCTCTCTTTGCCCCTCCCCTGCTTGTACTCTGTCTCTGTCTCTGTCTCTGTCTCTCTCTCTCAAAAATAAATAAATAAACATTAAAAAAATGAAAAAAAGCCTTTAAGAGCTACAATATGTCTTTTGAGTCATCAATTTAAAGAATTTATTTTAAATTTCCTAAGAAAATTGGAACATATGCAAGTTTTTAGTTATGGTAATAAAGATAATTGGGCCATATAAAATTTAAAAAATGGAAACACCTGATGTCCACCAATACAAGATTGATGAATAATTGTTTCATAGCCACAAAATGGGATATCATATGATATTAAAAACAATTTCAGATATTGATTAGGAAATAACCGGTTCTTATCATTTTGAGTAAAAACCTAGTATATACAAGTAAGCATTGCATTAATATTTCAAATTAATCTACTTGATCATGTAAAAAATTTACAATGTACTGTGTTTCAAATTGGTCTGGCGAGGCAGAGTAACATTTTTCCAGTGATGACAATTTTTTATGCTAGAAATCAGGATCTAGCTAAAGAGAGATGTTGATTTGCTAAATGATCCACAGTGTATCTACAGTTCAAGCTAATACGTGCCACCATTTCTTGGACCAAGAATTGTATATATGCTCAGAGATAAAAGTTCTCCCTCTCTGTTGCCTAGATTTTCTTATTTTTAAAGGTAAAATTCAAAAGACTCCCTCAGTGTTTCATGTATTTTTAATGTTTTTCAAGTCTTAAATCACTCAGCATATAAACTGAGGTGTTGTAGGATGTTTTCTCAGATGCCTTTTTGGACAAATAAGAAAACATGGCATTAACGTACTCAGCTAGAAAGAATATTGAGGTATTGATATGCTGCCTTTATTTAAACAAAAGAAATAAAAATTTCTCTTTCAACCTGGAATAAGATAGAGTTAATAAATATTTGTTGAAGAAATGGAGAAAAAAATGAGCAAAAGTTAATTTGGGGGAAAACGACAAAAAATAAAAATAAAACCAATCCTAACCCCAGAACATAAAGACATTTTCATCTATACGCAGTCAGACCTTTTGCTATCTATGTGCGCACAAATATATACAGACAGTCATTTGTTTTTTAAATACAGAATCATGTTCATGTATACTGGTATACACTAGCTTTTATTTTAATGTTTCTTGTGAGCACAGTTTCAAAATCAATAGCTATATTCCGTTCCATTTAATTTCTGTAAGTTGGTTTAGGTGTTTATGTTATAAACAACAACACCTTATCAAGGGGAGTTAAGAATGCTGTTCTAACTTAGAGACGAAGGGGTATGACTTAATGAAAAATAGCCACGCCCTCTGTATGTTAGATCCAGAATACTAAGGTCCCTAAACAGCCCCAAACAATATTAGTATTATTTACCTTCTTGTTTTGCTCTAAATTTGGAATACAGTCAGTAAACACGAGGTGACATTTAAACGATTATTTTCTCTAACATTCATTCTATTTCCTCGAACTGTTACTAAAATGAACATTCTCTTGAATTACTACTTCTAATTATGAGAAGATAATTTTTTACACTTCTATTATGAGCTATAACCATGAAATTTTGTAGTAGGAGGCTGTGACTCTCTCAGACAAAACCCTGAGGTCTCTTTGAGAGGTTTTGTCCTCAACCCAACAGAAATGAATGTTAGAGTGAGATTGTTCTAATATCTGTTTTACTAGGCTTTGACCGCTGCCCCTCCCATCTGCAGAGAATCCAAAAGCCTTTTCCAACTTCTCTTCTCTATTACCTATGGCAGTTTGACTTATTCAGGTTCACATACAAATGTAGGTGCTGCTGCTGCTGCTAATACTACTACTTTCTGTACTAAGGCACAAAAATTTGGAGTTTATTTAAGAAATTATCATTACTTTAGCGATACAGCTCTCTACACTACTCAAATAATGATTTTGAGCAAGGGGGAAAATAGAGCACAGGAAGAGAAGAGGAAAAGGAACGAGCGTAGATGTGACTGGGGTTTTGCTAATGTGTGAACAAAGTGCTACACTAAGCCATGATAGAATCAGACTGGACTAGTAGCAAAAATATGCACATTCTGGTTTCGCATCTATCACTGTTGCTCAAGGCAAATCTGCTCTTGCTTTACGCAAGTTTTGTGGGCCTTGGTTTTCTTACTTACAAAATAAGAAACTGCACCCAATGAACACTGACAGCTATAAAATTCCCATTCCGTATTTCCACTAACACATGAAGTGATGCATTTTAGGTTACAAGGTGCACTAATTCATCTAAGATGAGTTCATTTGAGTAAAGAATTAGGCACTGAGAGTTCCCCACCAGAGTTCCAGGGTTTGCCCTGACTCTAGATGGTGGAAGGTATTCAGAAAAGTTATTTAAATTCTCTGAATCTCAGCTGCCTCACGTTTAAGGTAAAAACAAAGGCAAAATTATCTCTAGATTTCCTTTAAGCCCGAATATTCAGCAATTCTATAAACAGTCCAGCTTGTGTACATTTTATAGACACGAAAAGCGATCATCACCAGTCTTTCAGTCTAAGTAAAGTGCATAGACAATCTCTCTCTATAAAACTTCGTTT
Source organism: Herpailurus yagouaroundi (assembly GCF_014898765.1). Classification (NCBI taxonomy): domain Eukaryota; kingdom Metazoa; phylum Chordata; class Mammalia; order Carnivora; family Felidae; genus Herpailurus; species Herpailurus yagouaroundi. The sequence continues at coordinate 71,819,663 of NW_024412391.1, forward strand.
ATAAAGTGTTATCAAGAAGTTAGGTACAAACCTGTTGACTCATAAATAATTTTTAAGAGACCATGACATTTTCCCCATCCCTTTCCTCACTTATCATTGTAGTATAAGGAACCTCTCTGTGAACAGCATAGCAGGGGCAGCAAAAGTGCAAATTTAAAGTTAGTTCCTAGCCCCAAGGCCAGAGTCACATTCCTCATTGATGATGTACTCTCAGGCAGAAGCTCCAAGAGACACTGAAATGTAGGGCAATGCCTTTCCTTCTGAGAGACAGAAAAAAGGACTGCTAATGCCATGACGAGTCAAGGGCAAGAGGACGAAAATTTCCTCAAATTAGGCTTTGAACGCATCATTTAATTCTGTCTATATCTTTAAAACAGCTCAGATCCTCCATATACAGAACAGTAAATCACTTGAATTCATGTTTAAGAAAAAAAAAGGAACTTAACTCTTAGCCATTAGTAGATACACACACACACACACACACAACCACGTGTCTGTGTATTTGTGTGTGTGTGTGGAGAGAGAGAGAGAGAGAGAGAGAAAGAGAGACAGGGAGTCTTTTTAAAAACTAATATGTGCATTACATTGGAATGGTTAGTTTCTACCTATCTCTGAACACCTACCTTAGGTAATTTTTTCCATTAACGTAATTTGACATTTAAATACAAAATTCACATTTTATCTCTCGCTACTTAGAAATGGGCTATGTTTAAATAAAATGTCAACTCACTGTCAAAAGTATAAACACAAGGAAATGTTTAGCTTCTCAAGGGGTGAAAGTGGTAGCAAAATAAATTTGAGAGATAAAGACTTTCAGATGTTTTTTTTTTTTCTCCTAGTTTCAAGGGTGTGTATTCTATAAATGAGGATACACATTAGGATAATTGGACTGGTAATGTACACATCTTGAGAACAGATAGTTAAATTTGACTGGGGATTTCTAAACCTCACTGCAACCTTTGGCAGTCTTATTATCTGCAATGATTATTATGTTTGCCTCTGTTCTTGCCTTCAGGAAAGACTTGTTTGATGGCTATTAACCTAGATGTGATGAAACTGAGTGGCATAAAATAATCCAGGTTGAAATTCTATAAATATAGAATGTAGCTTTTATGAAAGGAGAATTTGACATCTAAGTCAATACCTTAATAATAATATCATAAGTCAATTCCTTCGCTTTTTTGGTCCTATTTATAACATTGATTGCAAAGTTTATTTTAATATAAATTTTCCCTCCTGCTTTCTCCTAACCCATAACCTTGTTTGACATGTTCCATGAAACATCTTATTTGTCTGTATATGTTTGTGTATATGTTTTATGTGAGTGACGACAACACGAGAAATCGAGCTATTGCATAGATAGCGATCTGTTTTATATTTACTTATATTTTGAGAGCACTAAATGTAATAAACTATCATTGGTGACCAAATGATACCAAATCAGAACATCTTCATAATCATCTTGGAGAGTATGATGTAGGGGTTCAAGAACATGGGGTTTGACACCAGACAAAACTATATCCAAATCCTGGTCTGTGTGAACTTTGCCATATGCTCTATCCTCTTAAACCCTGGTTTTCTCAGCTGCATAGTGAGGGTGTGTTGGAGTCTTAGTCTTTAAAACAGTTTCCACTTCAAAGAATAGAGTGTTACCTGAATTTCTCTTTTACCTCTCTGGCATTTTAGCTTGCATTTTAATCATTTCTTTCTTTTTTTTTTTTTTTTTTAAGTTGCTTTTTACTCCGGTTTTCCTTTCTCCCCAACATGGGCATCTGCTGTCCAAAATGAAATTGTCTAGTTGAACAATGGACTCATCATGTCTTCTCTAATGTTTCAATGGGATCCATGCTAATTTTGCCTGTTTCTCTGCTAGGGTCACAACGTAGGAGCGCAGGTCTGCTGGAAAAGATCTTAGGCTAAGGCCTTCTGGACTTCCCCATCCCTTTTCTACCTGACCTTGACCCTCATATATATTTTTAAAAGGGGCATTTACTGCTTCAACTTCTTTACTGCTCTGACGCAGTTTTCTGTTGAATTCTTTGTCCTACAGTTTTTGCAACATGATTCTCTGTAATCAGGTCCTGGCCCCTCGGACATGAACCAACTGATTGTATCATGGGTTTAAATGATCACTATATTTGGATCAAAGAAGCAGAGAGTTCCTTTCATTCTCTGTCAACTCAATAGTTGCTTTTCAAACAGCATTGTCTCTTTATTAGGCAAAAATGAAACACTAGTTTTAAGACTGTAGTCATCTTTAGGTGTCACAAAATCCGTATATCTATTGTCTTTCTAACTCTTTCTACCAATAAGATAATGAAGATAAGGTAGGTGTTACTGTCACTCTAATTTTATACCCAAGAAAACTAAAACCCAGAGAGGTTAAATGAGTTGCCCAAAGTTGCACAGTAGGCAAGTTGACGAACTGAGATATAATCTCAGGGTTTTTGATTCAGAAAACATTGTTTTTCTCCCAATAATCATATGGCTCAATCTGTACAAATCAATGACTTGAGCCATTTATAAAATGTGAATGAAAATGAGGGAAGACAGAGAAACAATAAACAGTTTTTTGTTTCTCCTTAGGGGTAGAAGTGTGGCCAGAAATAGCATAATGATAAATTGAGCATAAATTTACGAATGAAATTTTGCCTGGACAGCAAAAAAAAATGGATCCCAAAACTCTGCCACCCATATTTGTTTTTTATCAAAATGTCTCTAGGCTACTTAATTGATATAGTCCAAGAAACCAAAAGGCCACTAGAAAAGTAAATTGTTTAGGTACATAGTCACAGCACATGGTGCCCAGATCTGACTCAGAACATCTAGGATATATTGCCAGTCGTTGATATAAAGAACATAATACCTGAAAAAATAAGATGACATAAACTAAATAAAAAAAAAATAAAAGTACTGATTTCTTAATATTAAAGTCAGAAACAAACAAATATATTGTTAGAGGGAGTTTAATGATAATTTGCTAATGGCATATTAGATAACATAGTTAAGCCTTGTTGATCTGAAACTTCCTATTGAAAAAATTGGAATGATACTGATGAAAAAAATTATGAACCAATTATGACAGATGTTAAGTCTGTTATCCATTTTTGTCTAAATCTGTGCTCATTCAATAATTTTTATTTCTGACAGTAATATTTTTTATTTATTTACAGTAATTTCTGTTTATGTCTTTGAGATTGTGAAACCATATTGCTAGGAATAATATGGTGATACTTGCATGTATAATTATATAATTATGCAAATAGTCTCCCAGGATTACTATCTCTCCAATAATTAGTATATATTTTGATTATACTCACATCATTGAAAGACTTCTACTTTCTGGAATAGTTTTCCCACCAGTGCATGCTGCATGTGGGTGCAAGAATTGTGACTCTGTATACTTCTATTAGGAATCTTATTTAAAAATAAATATTTAAATGTAATTATCTACCTGTTTTTTCTAGATATGTTGCATCTATGAGATAAATTGAACTCACATATCATTACTATACGGTAGAGAATAACTATAGAATTAGTAATTCTATTTGGTTTACCTTGTTCGACATGTTCCATGAAACATCTTATTTGTCTGTATATGTTTGTGTGTATGTTTTATGTGAGTGACGACAACACGAGAAATTGAGCTATTGCATACATAGCGATCTGTTTTATATTTACTTAGATTTTGTAAGTAAGGCAAACCAAAGTGTTCTCCATCTTACATTACTGCTAACAGGTACCATGTATAAATAAAGTACTTGGAGTAAAAACATGAATAAAATGTGATCAGTGCACACCCTGAGCTCTAATATTTTGAGGACATGTCAGAGAAGCCAACATAACCACTTCTGCCATTCATTAGTGAGAATCTCTTCACACCCCAAAGGGCTCCTCGATTTTCTGCCTTTCCTTTTCTTTCTGGGCTCTAGAGAACAATCTACATTATTTTTCTCTGATGGCTGCCACTACAAACTCCTTCCCCTAGGGTTATTCACCACATAAACCTGGGCTGCTAGAGGCTGTACACTACTTACTACCACTGAGAAGGTAAACGTGGGCCATGTTCTACTTACCAGTTCTACAATGAACTATGATTAAGAAAGAGGGAGATTTTTTAAGTGCATAGAAAATTCTAGAATCTATACTTTCTACTTCTGAATTTCGAGGGTGTTTTAATCACTTGGGGAGTACATTAAAATTGAGTTAAATCTATGGAACCAAATCTATGGTAATTGGGACCGGGCAATTCCCGTGTTTCAAAGAAGCCTCCTAAATGATAAAAACTATTTTAAAATATAATCATATAGTTCCAAATTACATCTGGTAAATAGAATTCTAGGACACTGATCTCCAAAGTAGGTTAACGATCCTGGCTTGGTCATGACAGAAATATAGTATTTCAACATTTATGAATATTAATCTTAATCTAAATTAAATGGACTATTGAATTATCTCATGTTAAGGCTCTGACTGAAGATCATACTACAAACACAAACACAAATGAAATGCAAAAGAAATAGAGGCAGAGCTGGCTTGTCCTCCCCAAGTATAAACTCTTTGAAGTATGCATCATGAGGTAAAAATCAATGATGAGGTCATCAGATAGGCCACGATATCATATAAAAATATCAAAAATTTTAAGACTGTTTGAAATATGGAGTCACATCAAAGAGAGTTAATGGCATACTTTTAATGAAAAAGTGAAATTACATGGAAATATTATTTATTAATATGTATTTTATTCCTGTCTTATTTCATGAATGTTTTATAATGTGCATAATGTCTTAGTACAATAGTAAATGTACATCATTTATAAACAATACGCATTCATAAATATAAATATAAATAAACATACATTGCATTCAGATAGTTTTTAGTCAAAGATGTGTACAATCAGAAAAGACTAGAGACCTCTTCTTTTATCCAATTAAAGTATATGGTCCTTCAAAAAATCTCCATTTTTTTTTTATGTAGGAAACTCATTCAAAGAAAAATAATTGATTATCCTTTTACCTCAAATGAACAATTTTTGATTCTTTGGGACTCCTACCCACGTGGCACTATTCAGGCACTTACTGGTCATGCCCAGAAATGACTTCCTCTTTTGTGGACAAATCCGTAAATGGCAAAATAATTAGCCAACTAATGATTATTATTAAAGCATTATGGCTCAGCTACGATTGCATCATGAAAATGGTGAGAACACAGAGTAGTGGTAGTAACTGATCCCAATAATAATTTAATGACAGCTTTATGGCAAGTGTGCTAAAAGTTCATCAAAGGCAATTATCTCCATATAGAAATGAGAAAACAGCTACATCAAGGGAACTAATTGCTTGGCAGGGTCATAAAAAGGCTTCATAAGAGAGAACATATTTACTGGCCCTTGGCAGGTGTTGGCTTTGGCACCTTCAGGAAAGGACATTCCTGGGCAAATAAACACCACAACAAAAAGGGCCCTCACATATTGATTCCTGGGAGTTAGAACACGCTAATTCGTCCATCCTCTGTTTTATTCCCTAAGTCTTGCACTTCTTTGTGATATTGACGTTTTCCACTTATCAGCCTTCCTTGTCTATTGAATTAAGTGCCCCAGAACACATTTCTTTGTTGCTCATTTGTCTGTAATCTCTCATCATTATTTTCACTAGATTAAAAGATGTGTGAGAGCAAGGGCCCTATCTCTCTCACTCATCTTTATCTTCCCAGAGTCTAGGAGTATGTAAACATTTAGTAGATACCAAATAAATATTTGATGAATAAATGACTGAACATATTAGTTTGGCATGATAACAGGCATATGCCACTATCACTTAGTGATATGTGGACAGAGCAAAAATAAATACTAGTTTAGTCTAAGTTTGGAAGACCTTTAAATAAATAGAAATCACAGCACTAGAGCCAAAGAAATGTAGGTAACTGGAGGAGAATCAAAAGGTAGGTATCCGATTAAATAAATTGGCACTGAATCCAAGAAGCTCCAGATTACTTGACCTGTGATACTAGCAGGCAATTTTTGATGTGTCTAAGCCTTGGCATCCTGATTTCTGGCATGCAAGGAACAATAACCCTATTTCATAGGTCTTCAGAGAGGTAGATGTAACATGAAACTAATAAAGTTTATGCTGAAAGCCCTGTGGTTTGCACAGGCACCTTTCAAGGCCCTAGTTAATGAGTGCAGGGCAATGGAGAGCGGTGACTTCTTCACTGTTAAGAAAAATCTGAAATGTCCTGAAACCTTGTAGTTTTTATATGAAAAACAAAACAAAACTTATTGGAGAATATCCTCCAATTTGATAACAATCCTAAATGTTTATATGACCTTAGCTATAACAGGTTATGAGACTGAAGGGACCTTTCCTAAAGTATCAATGATGAAATACAAATTGAAAATATCCGTGAGAGAGAAAAACTGATTTTTCCCTATTCTTTCTGTAGAAAAAATAATACAAATTCGTATCATAGGAACAGGCCAAAAAGGCAATCATAGGAAAGTATGTCTATGTGCACGGTCTGACCAGTCCTTAGAATGCTTGATTTGGGGTTTATACGTAGAAATAACCATTTAAACTGTCATTATAAAAAACAGATGTTAAATGAAAAGAATTTAATAGAGCAACAAACATCTCATCCTCACCAGACCAAAATTAAATCACATCTTTCTCTGTATCTATCACTGTTTCTTCCCTTCCCTAACAAATGATGCAAGAGTTGTCACCCTCGGAACAATTAATAAAACAATGCAAACCTTTTATTATACCATGTATACATCTAAAGCATATTTTCTAATGATGATAAATGTTGGAACGTGGGAAAGGTCCTGTGGCTACCGATCCACAACACTGAATTAGTGATTTTACTCTCAAGGGTGGGTCAAATTCATTACAGTAAGAAAGTGCGAACTAACCCAAACAATATGTGTATTCTATGACTCTTCCCATTTGATGTTTGACCAAATAAAATGGTACCTACCCAAACCACAATATCAGGTTATGAATCCAACTAGATTTTGTTTATTTGAATCAATATACAGGATTCTGCACGTTTATGGGTTTGTATTACCACAGCCACAGATGGAGCCACTGAATGTATGACATTTTTACATAGATGCACATGTTTTCAATGATGCTAAACTTAATAATTTATGTATTTTTTTTATATAGCCCATGAGACTGAAAGGCAGCCAAAGAGAGCCACATCTAGAAATGTTGCTGATGTAAACTAAATTAAGTTGAGCATAATGTTGTGCAAACAAAATAAAAATGGAAAAGAAAACACATGTATCAAATGCAGTTTTATGACTAATCGAATACTAAAGGTCACCAAGGTTAAAAATGTCATCACTTACATTAAGTGATTAAAAGGAGAGTAGCTTTTGTCCAGTGACCCAGAATACTGTCCTCTCTGATATTCTTAAAGATTACATGGCACTAAAGAGAAGAATATCATTTATCCATCTGTGAAGAAATCTAGATTGTGGTGGGTACAGGGTATAGATACATTAATTAGTGAATAGTTCCCAGAATTTAAAGGGTGACTTTTTAAAAGACAAACACATGTTCTAGAATTACAATAACAAAACCTTTACCTGAAACTTACTGGAAGGCAGTCCCCCACCCCTTGCAATTATATGTAAGTCACCTGACAACATACAAATGAAGTGAAAAGTGTCATATTGGAATTTCGGAGACTATACTTTCAAAGAAATTCCAGCTGTTAAACCTTAGTATCTTCTTGGGTGCTTTTGACATTTGTCGAAATTATGCAAAAGTCTGGTAAAGTCTTTTCACATATTACTATTGCAAATAGTTTTTAATTTTTTATATGTGTGTTTATAAACTAAGCACACTATATTTAACAAATTTCTTACTGATAAAATAGGTATAAGAAAAGCAATGACTGTATCTGGTGTGTCCAACATATGACAACTGTAATTAAAAAAAAATAGTACTAGACATTGCTTAATATCTTAGAAAAACTGATCTTGGAATAATATTAGTATTAAAACCCTTAAATGCATTATGATATGTTTTATTGTACATTGATAACTTCTAGAATAAATCTGCAAGAATACAAAATAGTTGTTCTAATATTTGACAAAATAAGCTTTCTTATGGGCAAAATTTTAGCAATTCTATGATTCTGCACTCTACAAACCATTACTGCATGAGTTTTTATTTAACAGATAGGTTGCCTAAAATGTAATCACGTGGTGAAAAGTTGCTATAAATAGAATGAAAAGTAAAAATATCTAAAAATAAATAATAAATAGTGCATATTTTGAAAGTAATTATATAAATATAGATTTTGGAAGAAAACCTTGTTACCAAAGCTGAAGTTTCAACATCAAAAAAATTATCTTTGATAATTCATTGAACAATGATTAATATATTCCAACTGTTTAAAATTTCTTTATTACAAGGGGAAATTTTTTCAAACGTGTATTTACATAAACACAACCACACATACATGCACGCACACCCAGTTTGCAGGCAGACAAATTTTATTTTATCTTATCTTATTTTATTTTATTTTATTTTATTTTATTTTATTTTATTAATGTTTATTTATTTTTAACAGAGAGAGAGAGAGACAGAGCATGAGCAGGGGAGGGGCAGAGAGAGAGGGAGACCCAGAAACCGAAGCAGGCTCCAGGCTCTGAGCGGTCAGCACAGAGCCCGACGCGGGGCTTGAACTCACAGACCGCGAGATCATGACCTGAGCCGGTCCACGCTCAACCAGATGCCACCACCCAGGTGCCCCAATTTTATTTTTTTTAGCCTAAGCCCATATCAAAGTTGAAAATTGGGAGAGACCACACAGGTGCCGTATTTCCCAGACTCGAGGACCGCTTAGCCTTGTAGTCTGCTTCAGAAATACTAGTTTAACAGGCATGCACTGCTGTTCAGAGGCTGGGGGTTTTCCAGCAAACACAATTCTTGCTCTGTTGAAGTGCTTTGATGTTAAGAATCCAAGTATCATACAAAAGAAAATGCTCAGGCTATCTTTACCTAAGGGTGTGGGCTGCACGAATCCTTTCTAAAATATATCGACAGAGGGAAATGGTGAATTCAACCAGGAAAAGGCCTTCAGCAGAGATTAGCGATCAGTAGAGGAGAATCAGAGAAGAGAAAGAGAGTGGACACATATCGAGAATTGGTCCTACTTGTCTTTCTATTTTCACCCACTTTAGGAACTCAGTGGCTTAAATTTTCAGAAACTCCTTAAACTTGCCTGTAAGCCTCTTCATCCTCTGTGGGTGGGCAGTACTGGAGGCTGCTGTGCGGGAGACACAGGGTTAGAATGGTAGAGAACCAGGGAGTTCCCTACTTAATCTCCCAAAGCACCAGGCACCTTGTTTCCCAACACAGTTCCAATACGCACTCGTTTGGGAGTTAATTTGATAGTATCTGTCTTTCAGCGAAACCTCTGTTGAGAGACTGTTTTTGTTCACCACTTATCTATAGCATCTGCAGCACCATCTGACTCATAGTAAGCACTGATTGTAATATTACATTTGTGACTAAATAGATAAATGCCAAAGTGACTGTGATAAAATCCAGTCGGATGATATTCCTCCTGAAGACCATAGTAAACAATAAGTCTAATAGCCTTCAAGATCCTGTATCGACTCATTTTATAGTATTTGCAGATCAAATGGATTAGGTGGAGTAATGCTTGACCTAAGATAGCATAGCAGCTTTTGAGTTTTTGCCTTCTGTTGTTCTAGAACAGATCAAAACAGTTTCCATCTCTAAATATGTTCTCTTTCAACATAATCTTTACTCCTATTGAATATTTTTTACATTTATTGTGAATATGCTCAATAACTCTTTGAAACAGTTACTAATGTAAAAGGAAATATAGTCCATGATATAATTTTATTCATTTCAGACCTCTGCAATGTATCTAGTCCTGCAGAATCTTTCATTGTACCTTTCCTACGTGATCTGTGAATGATTATAAATGTTTGTGCACATATGGATGATTTCCAGTTAACTTTAGAGTGTCACATGATTATAATTTGAGGAATTCACTGAAAACATAAATTAAATGAAAAGGAGTAAGCCCATCTTATACACTTAAAGTAGTTTAAAATAACTTCATTTTAAAAATCATTTGTGTTATGACTACATAAAGATTAATCGAAGCTTTGATAGGAGAAAGAATAGCAAGAGTAATCAACAGATTATCTTTCCAGGTGTAGAAATGTATGTTTTGTTATCAAAAGGAAGGTTTACAATATTACTTAATTAGCGTCTGCTAAGAGAGGCTGTGTGTATAATAGGATCCTAGTTCACGATCTCCCAATTAGCTAATGGTGTGACCTTGGGCAAATCATTCTGACTCACATTTTATTCATCTGCAAGTGAGGAGTTTGGATCAATAAATCCCAAACCTAAAGTTTCACAGTTTTCTGTGGCAGTCCCAGGATTATTCCAGTTCTGATATTCCTACCGATTTTTTAATGGAGAATCTGAATACACTAAATAGATGGTCAGGTTTAATAATAACCAAGACAAAGATTGAGAATTGCAGCAAAGAGTAGTTTGGGCTTTGTTTTAAAGAAAACATATTTTAATTGACCTTGAGAATTAAATATGTAGACACTAACTATAAAATATTTAGAGCCTAAGAGCTCAAAAACTAGTTGATCATTTATTATTGGAGAATCTTAATATATTGAATTGAACTACTTTGAGTTTTAGAGTCTGTACTAGTTGACAGTTTGATATAAAAATTTATTTGGGGTGGAATGCCTGGAGGGCTCAGTTGGTTAAGCGTCCGACTTCTGCTCAGGTCATGATCTCACGATTTACAAGTTCGAACCCCACTTTGAGCTCTGTGCTGACAGCTCAGAGCCTGGATCCTGCCTCAGACTCTGTGTCTCCCTCTCTTTCTCTCTGCCCCTCCCCCCTCATACTGTCTCTCTCTCTCTCTCTCTCTCTCTCTCTCTTTCTCTCAAAGAATAAAATAAAAAAAAAATTAAGATTGTTTTTATTTATTTAGGGAAAAAAAGAAATGAATCATTAGAAAATATCAAACAAAAAAAGGATGGAGAATAAGGGGATAAGAGGGAGAAAAAGGAGATGAACAATAAAGAATAATAATTCCTTTTGCTCTTAAAAGCTTTTAGATAATTGGTTGGAGAGACGCAGAGCATCCATTCAGCACTGATGTGCTGTGATGTGTTGTATCTCTCCACTCCTTGTCCCTTTCTCTTTCTTTTCAGGCCTCTTCCTGATTCACAAATGTCTGATGAGTAATTACCCAGGGGACCAGATGGTGTACGTATACTGTGGATGACTATACTTTGCATAAAGCTTTAATACTATTGTAGCAGCTGTACTGCTCTGTGTCTGTGTGTGTGTGTGTGTGTGTGTGTGTGTGCGTATTATATCTAAAACCTACACTTTTATACACTATAAAAAATAAGTGGTCCTCTCACAGATTGTTTTCTATCAAGCATATCAGCAGATACACTTAGAGTGTGTTCTGTTAAAGAAATTTTATGCTCAGACTGCTCTACATACTAATTTTGATTACTTTATTTTTGTTGTTACCTATTAAATTGAAAAGTTGACCATAGACTGTGTGAATCTGGACTCACATAGGGCAAGTGTGGTGTATGTGAGCCAACGGTTCTTGTCTATATTTGGTTGGGATGTTCCCATACCTCATACAAGTCCTTCCTCACAGGTCCTGAGCTTATTCTTCTGATGAACATTCCCAGATGATTGGTAATGACATGTAGGTTTTCTTTGCTGTTTAAAGCTATGTAGAAATGTGTGCCAGGGACGGATACAGCTTATGGGTGCCTTGGTTTACTTACTTTCTTTGCCCTCCTCTCTTCTCACATGTCCCGGGGGTTGGGAGGCAAGGGCAACACCTAATGGAGCAGGTGAGATGTGAGGGAAAGCCTTTCACCTTCTCAGTCACCACTGTTGCTTCTCCAGGCTCAGTTTGCCAATGTGTTGATTTTGCGATAAGGATATGCCGAATTATGTTGGGCAATGCTAAATCAGTAAGAGGCAAAATCAAAATTTTAAGGGTTATTTTTTTTAAGTTTGGCATTATATTAAAGACTCTTGTAAGTTATTTATTTACCTTTGAGAGAAAGCAAGAGTGAGCAGGGGAGGGACAGAAAGAGAAGGAGAGAGAATCCCGAACAGGCTCCACACTTGTCAGCACAGAGCCCAATGCCGGCGCGAACTCACCACCGTAAGATCATGACCTAAGCCAAAATCAAGAGTCAGATGTGCAACTGACTGAGCCATCGAGGAACCCCTAAAGTTTGGTATTATAATGTGCTAATTTATTAGCACTGTCCTGTTTCTTTGTGCAGTCATCCTATTGTAAATTTGCAGTGACATATGGATGCTCAAATAGGATACTCATTGGTTGCTTTGATGATCATGATACGATGATTAAGTAAGGCAAGGAGTGTCTCAACTTGTTTTGACACATCCGTATGTTAAATTTTTAAAATTAAGCAAGGTTTTACCATTGATGTAATTACTTGATAAATGTAACTATGTAAATCAAATGTTTAAGATATTTTGTAATTAATAGTCCCTGAAGTTTCTTTTAAACATTAGTGTGTGCAAGTTTGAAAACTGAATAAATTAGGATACACTGAGAATATTCTTTAAATAAACGAAATTGAAATTTTGGGAGATAGATGTTCACTTCATTCTGAGGCCAGTAAAAAAGAAAAAAAAAGGTATTGTCATCCATCTCTGTCAGTAGGCAGAGGTAGTGCTGTGACTCATTTATTAAATTATTTTTCTTGCCCATAGACCAAGATAAAGACCTATCTCCCCGTTAGCTCCAGAATCTGAAGTCTGGTAATAAAGATATTTCATTGAGACGATCCACAGAGTAAATCATTTTTAATGATGAAAAAATACTTACTGAATATTTTTACAAAGTTAATATGATTGCCCCAGCTTGTATTTTTATCCATATTTGTGTGTACCTGCTGCTTCACAAAATCACTTGAAAAACATCCTTAATCCTTGGATCTAGATCTGGCAACACATCAACGCAATTGGCATGTAAGATAAAAACAAGTAACATTTCTTACCTTCCACCTGCACCTCCACTTTCACTGAATGTACATTCTATTCACCATTTTTGTGGAGTAGAATGATTGGGAGGTATTGTCAGAACCCTTTGCGCTCTGAAACAATATCATTTTGATTTCAGCAGACTACTTTCGCTGCAAGCACCCATGGGATGCTATTTAGTATATGTTATCTGAAAGTACTGTATTCAAACATTTGTTGAGCATTCTTGTCTGGTTGAGAGTTGCTATTCTACCTTGTTGGAACAGCTTGCACAAATAAATGCCTAGGTAGTTATAAAACCTCTCCTCTTGGGGAGCCTGGCTGGCTCAGTCAGTGAAGCAACCGACTCCGGCTCAGGTCATGATCTCACTGCTCATGAGTTCGAGCCCCGTGTCGGGCTCTGTGCTGACAGCTCAGAGCCTGGAGCCTGTTTCGGATTGTGTGTCTCCCTCTCTCTCTGCCCCTCCCCTGCTCGTGCTCTGTCTACTTCTCTCTCTCAAAAATAAATAAACATTAAAACAAAACAACAACAGCAACAAAACCCTCTCCTCTTTTATGGAGTTTGGCTGAAGGAAAATGATGAAAACACCCCAATTGCTTTCTGCTTATGACCAGTACTTCTGTCACATGTCACTTTAACCACTTTATAAACACATAACTAAAGAATGTGAAAAAAAATTAAGGTAGTGATTTCTCAGTTAATGGTAACTTTCACTGTATTAGTTGTATTATCTATGACAATTGTACAACAATTACCAAATTTCCACACTGTAAATACTGTTACTTTTGTGAGATCAAAAAATCTGTTGGTAAGAAGGTGAAGCAGGAACACAATTTATTTGATATGGTGACAATCTATTAATCATAGAATCATGGCTCATGTAAAAGTTCAGATACACAAAAATTATATGGAAGTAGGTATTGAGAAAAACAGCATGTTTGAGTCAAACACTGAGTCTAAAGCTAAATTTTAATGACCACATATTGTACACAGTTTTCCCTCTCCCACTCCAGGCCAGTGTCAGGGCTTGCCCACATTCTGTTGAGGAAATGCCATTTAGATGATCTTCTGTCCTTCTGCTCTCAAACTGGTGATACTATTTTAAGCATTTGAGGGTCTGACTTGAATCTTTATTTATTTGTTTTTTTTAACATTTATTCATCTTTGAGAGACAGAGAAAGACAGAGTGTGAGCGGGGGTGGGGCAGAGAGAGAGGGAGACACAGAATCTGAAGCAGGCTCCAGGCTCTGAGCTGTCAGCACAGAGCCCGACACGGGGCGCGAACCCATGAACCGTGAGATCGTGACCTAAGCTGAAGTCGACGCTCAACCATCTGAGCCCCCCGGGCGCCTCTGACTTTAATCTTTAACCCCTAAAGATACCTCATTAGCTTTTAGGTATATGTAACAAAGTAACATTTTCTGAGCTGTTCATGTTTCCTGTTATGTCTCTGAGCCCTTGGCCTTCTCCTGGTTTGCCCACAGTGTCTGTTTCCTGGAGCCCTATAATTTGTTTCAGAAATCATGCATAGAAAAGAACAACATTCTGCATATGACGTTAAATGATAAGATTTTGCAATGAGCAGTAGTTTTGTGATGCTGGATTTTCCTGAAATAGAGTGGTCTATTTTTTTCTCTCACCTTTTAACATTTCTAGAGCTAAGCTTGGCTTGCTGAACCAAGGAGTTTTACATAAAATAAGTTATATATATTTGGAGATAAGGAGAAGAAAGAAAACACTGGTGATTTCCAGGCAATGGGAATTAGAGAGGAGAAGAGAGGACTCCCTGGGTGGTTCAACTGGTTAAGCGCCTGACTTCAGCTCAGGTCATGATCTCACAGCTCGTGAGTTCCAGCCCGGCATCAGGCTTCCTGCTGTCAGCGCAGAGCCTGATTTGGATCCTCTGTCCCATTCTCTCTCTGCCCCTCCCCTGCTGGCTCCTGTTCTCTCTCTCAAAAACAAATAAACATTTAAAAGAAGAAAGGAGAAGAGAAAATGAAAGCAGAGGCTTGAGGCACTCAGGTATATCCCAACGTAGGCCTGGAGAGGGGAAAGTTTATTAGGTAAGTCAGTGTAGAGGGAGGCTATGCCTCCAATCATGTACCAACCTGGGCACATTCACATCAGCCTGGAGGTCTGTCTGAGGGAGGCCCTCAGATGTCATTTTCCCCAGAATCTGTACTCCTCATGGTAACCAGGTAGAAACATAGGCAAGAGCCTGGACGGACTGCCAGGGAAGTCAAGACTTCCTCGGAACTCCCCACGGACTGCTGCAGAGGAGACTGCCCAAGCTGTGGCCACGGGGCAGAGCAGGCTGACCTCAGAGTGTGCTGCAGAAGCAGAGAGAGTAGAGCAAAGCATGAGACAGTCAGGAGATGCTACTGGGCCTGATGAAATCAAAAGATTTCATCATGCTCTAATCATAGACTTGAGCAAAGAAGCCAAGAGGGCGAGCCTCACTCACAATGGTAAGCGATAAGCTCTGCAGGACAGAAAATGCCAGAGATGCTGAGCCCCAGGGCTTTGGCACTTCCCTGATGCCTTGAGGCTACCCAAGCGCCAGGCCATGATTTTAGGGGGAAAAAAGGAAAGGAGGGCCAAATTGTCCCAGAGTTTGATTGCTGTTCTATGGAGAGTCTGAACACAATGTGAAAGGAAAGCTTAAATTATTGGTTTAGCTAAGATACATGAAGACAGAGGAGGGGAAAGAAAGGTGAAAGAGGTGGGGAAAGTGAAAAGGTAACTGGAAGGGGCGCCTGGGTGGCTCAGTCCCTTAAGCCTCAGACTTTTGGTGGTTCCTGAGATGGAGACCTGGGTGGAGCCCCTTCTCAGGCTCTGTGCTGACAGTAACAGCTCCAAGCCTGCTTGGGATTCTCTGTCTCCCTCTCTCTCTCAACCGCTCCCCCACTCGCACATGCATTCTCTCTCTCTCTCTCTCTCTCTCTCTCTCTCTCAAAATAATAAATAAGATGACAGGAACATTTTTGTGGTTTAACTTCCCTCTGATTACTGCTGTTAAAATTCATTAGAAAATTTCAAAATACCTTGTTTATTTCAGGGTCAGAGGTTAGAGTCAAAAGATACCAAGTGAGACTGGGGACCCAAGTCTGCTTCCAAGGATCTCCTGACTTCTAAAAGCCAGCCCTAAGGACACCCAGCCTCCTCCACTGGGCAAGAAGCCCCTTCTCCCTGGTGGTTCATGTCAATAGTCCACTCTGTGGAGGGAGCAAGTACCCATGCCCTTCCGCTGCTGGGAGTCCCCTCATGATCCCACACCGACAGAACTAAATATGCCTTCTCCAGACAAATGTTAGCTATGATTTAGCACGTTTACTAGGTCTGGGGGCTGCTTCTAGGAAAAATTCATTTCCAAGTCTAACCAAATCAATCCATGACTTGGGGAGGCTATTTTTAAGCGGTTGACAGTCTGTTTTTACCATATTAGATCAATTGTTGCCATTTCAAAGGTCTATTCATTCAAGTGCTTTGGAGTAAGGCTCAGTCAATTTCAGATGCCTTTAGCAAATTGGAAAACTCTGCCCTCAGATGACTAAAGCGGAAAAGGTCAATTAAGTAATAGTCTATTCTAGTCTACCAAGCCTCTTCCCTGACAATGCCAAAGCATGGATTTATCTTTTAAGAGCTCAAAGATTGCAAAAAGTCTTCTTTATTATGAATTATTTATACAGAAAGAAGTATTTATATCTTCTTTCTCTAGATTACATAAGACAGATAATTTTCAACCATTTCTCAAACTTGAACTCTCCCCTGATTCTGTGGTCATTCCTTGAGTTCAGATCCTTACTACCCGACAATATTGTAATAATCTCTTAGGAGGACTTCTTGCGCCGAATTTCTCCCACTTCTGACACATGCTATGGATAGGCACTTCTTAAAGCAAGCAGCATTGACATCACTACTGTGTTCAACGTTTGTTTTTTTGCTTCGTTTTGGTATGTTTTCTCAATCTCTCTCTCCTGTTCAATTTGTATAGTTTTCATGTTCTCAGTCAGGCATCCAAAATCTGCTATATATCTTGCACATCTACTTTTTCAGTCTTGTTTTCTACTCTACACTTTTATAGATCCTCATACCAAGAACACCAGGCATTTTCATTTTCCACTTAACACACTGTCCACATTCCCACATCAGGACTTTGTTCACATAGTTTTTCTCGTGAAGGAGCCTTACCTTGCAACCTCTCCCACATACACCCCTACACTTCCTAGGTGCTTATATTCGGCTCATCCTGCAGGACCTTACTCAAAAGTCATCTTAATACAGACTACCCACGTGCTTAACTTCATAATCTCTTCTGCGCAACCTTAGGTAAGGTCTTTTTTTCTCTGAACTCCAATAGAGCTTTTTGTTCAGTCCTTTTTTGAAATATCCCTTTCTATCTTCACAAAGTTAGGCAAAACTACAGTTCTGGTTAAATCTAACACTTCACTTAATCATCTCGTGAAAACATATGCTATGTGAATGTATTCGTATTTCCAAAATTAATTAGCATAAAAACATACAACTATGCTGAATTTCTTTCCAGCACACCCACAGTCTTCTGGATCTCTACCGCATACTTCCATCCTCTCCCTATTACACCCACTCCAATCTTCACTTCAGCTGCTGGTCTTAAGCTTACATTACTAAGAAAAGACAGGCGATAACCAGAGACCTTTGACAAGCTCACGCTAGTATCCTACCCATGGGCCAGCTTCTCAGTGCTCATAACTCTGCCCTCCTTCATTTTACCACAAATCCTCCTCATTCTTATTAACAGTAACTTTTTTACTTGGATGCTAGACCTTATTCTCTCTTGTCGAAGCAAGGATTTCATTCCAGACGTTCTTTTCTTATTCCACAGAATCATATATCTTTCTATCTCTACTCTATAATTTCCATCACTATAAAACCATAATGTAATTGTTTTCCTATGGTAAAAAGAAAAATCCTCTGAGTTTCTGCAGAATAGTAGCAACCACCTACATCGGAATTGCCTCCACAGCCTCTTTTAAAAACCCAAATAGAGCAAGAAGGAACGTACGTGAAACCACCCTTAACTCATTCCTAGATGTTAACTAGGACACAGAAAATACCACAATCTTTAATTTACATATAAGTAAGAAAATGAGTAAGGCTTTATCTGGAGCCCACATTGGAGCTACTAACAGTGAGGAGCAGACTGAACAAAAACAAGGAGAGGGTGGTGGGGCCAGCAATGGCAGAAAACATGAATGGCCCATGAGAGAAAGAGTCCAACGCCTGGATATCAAGAACAGGTCACAGCATGGATGGCTGGGGAATTAGGGAAGGGATTTAAAAGCTCGGGATCGAAACTAGCAGTTTTGGAAAGGCACAGTTTCTGGGAGAGAGGTTGAAGGGTTGGTGTTGGGGGGACACAAGGGAATGAAGGCTGTGACTTCAGCATCTCATGGAAGCAGAGAACTACAAAATCAGAAGACTTACCAATTCTCTCCAGCCTTGACATAAAATAAGCTATCTGTGAATAAAACTGTCTTTGACTGAACCAAAGAAGAGTATATTTTAGAACTAAAAAACTTCAGAATAACCACACCCAAACTCCTCATAGAGAATTACTTGTTTTGCTGGTTTAGGAAAATTTGTTCTTTCAAAAGGATGAGTAAGTTACCAAATATGTATGTATGTATATATATACATGTATATACACATATATATACACACATATATATACATGTGTATATATATATACATATATATATACACACACACATATATATACATGTCTATATATATATATACACATACATATTTGGTAACTTTACTCTTCCATATATTGTTATATGTATATATATATATATATGATATATATATAACAGTATATGTACTGTTACATATATATAACATATATATAATATATATACACACACATATATTTTTTCACTAAGATATGGATATGTATATATATATTTCACTAAGATATATATATATTATGAAAAGAAAGCAGAAAATGAAAATCAAAATATTTCAGCTGATGAAGATCACTCCCACTCAAAATAAACAATATTAAAAAAAGGAAAGGCAAAACAAAAGGAAATCAGACAACATAAAGAAAAAATATACCATTATATATACAGTACATAGAGTACACAATAATATGATTAATTTTTGTCAAAATAAATTAGTCACATTGAATAAATGGGCTTAACTGACTGATGAAAAGATAAACATTTTCAAATTGGCTCATAAAGTAAAAGTCAATTATATGCTGTTTCATGAAACAAACCTAAAAGGATGTTATTCAGAAAGCTAAAAATAAAAGAATGGGCAAAAATGTATTAGGAAATGTAAACAATAAGGAAGCAACTGGTTGTGATCCTGATAACAAATAAGGTAGAATAGGTGAAAAACTTTCAACGAGGCAGTTTATAATACCAAAGGCCACAATACACAATGGAGATTTGGGGTTTTCTATGGACCAAATATCAGAACAACTGACTTTATACAGTAGGACCTATAGATGATGCAAATGAAATAGGGAACCATTAAAGTAGGAAACTACTACTCAGTGCAATGGAAATCAGGGGATAAAAAAAAGGTTAAAGAATTAAGCAACACAGTCTCAAGGATAGACCTTATGGAAATACACAGAATAATAGGAAGAGTACCTTCATCTGAAATGTATAAAAAATAAGCATTAAAATGGACCATATACTTCATCCCTGAAATGTCCCATACTTCTTTTTTAAAATTTATTTTAAATGTTTCTATTTATTTGTTTTTGATAGAGAGAGAGTGAATGTGTATGTGTAGGGGAGGGGCAGAGAGAGAGAGAGAGAGAGAGAGAGAGAGAGAGAATCACAAGGAGGCTCCCTGCTATCAGCCCAGAGCCCATGGAGGAGCCAGATTCCATGAACTGTGAGATCATCACCTGAGCCTTTATCAAGAGTTGGGCGCTTAACCACTGAGCCACCCAGGCGCTCCTCCCATATTTCTGTTAAGTATAAAGATTACAAACCATATTCTCTTACAAAGGTACAATGGATTTGGAAAATAACACAATTTGACATTAAACAGTAACAATAACAAGATTTCTTTCTCCTGGGATTAAAAAGAACAGATTATTTCATCTTAACCAGAGAAAGATGAAATAAAAAATAAATATACAGAATTTCTGAAAAATAGGAATTCAACCCTACATATCAGATAGTATTGGCCCTAATTAAAATGAGATAGTCAAAAGAAAATGTATAGCTTTACATGAGTGTGAGCTCCATTTTGTGTGTGTGTGTGTGTGTGTGTGTGTGTGCTATTTTTTGTACTTGAAATGCTCTATAACAAAAGTAATTTTTAAAAAGGAAGGCATTTATTGTCCACTCAAGTGTGGAAAACAAAATTCCCATCACACATGTGAATTATAATATATACCTAAATCTGTTTTCTAGGCCTCTAATTGTTTTGCTTCATTATCTATTCACTAGCCAATACCTAACTGTTTTTGTTTTTTTTTTTTAATATTTATTTGTTTTTGTGTGTGAGAGAGAGAGACAGAGACAGAGCATGAGCTGGAGGGGCAGAGAGAGGGAGACACAGAACCTGAAGCAGGCTCCAGGCTCTGAGCTGTCAGCACAGAGCCTGACACGGGGCTCGAACTCACAAACCGTGAGGTCATGAGCTGAGCAGGAATTGGACACTTAACCAACTGAGCCACCCAGGTACTCCATACCTCACTGTTTTAATACCATAAATTTATGTTTTATTTTATTTTTTTAATATTATGTTTTAACAGTTAATATTGGTAGATCATCATTTTTAATACTGGGCATGCTATCAATAATACACATAACTTTATTATGGACAGCTTGTCTTTTATTCTAATTAGTGAAATGTTAATTTCTTAATACTTTTAAAATGGTCATGTTTTTGTCTTCTAAAATTGGCTCTAAGAGCACCTGGGTGGCTCAGTAGGCCAAGTGTGGACTGACTCTTGGTTTCAGCTCAGGTCATGATCTCACAGTTCGTGCATTCAAGCCCTGCATCGAGCTCTGTGCTGACAGTGCTATAGGGTCCTGCTTGGGATTCTCTCTCCTTCTCTCTCGGCACGCCCTGCTCTCTTTCTGTTTCAAAATAATGAAATTAAAAAATAAATAAATAAAAATGGCTCTTTTCTTAGTAGTTTTAAACATAATAAAAGTAGAGATAATTTTTTAAATATGTGTATAATCATAGACTTTTAATGTGGACATTATCAGCAGACACATGAGTAAAATTTGGGAAGTAAAACTTTGTTTACATAGGAAATATAATTTTACTGAGGTGGTAAGAATGCAAATTTTTAGTAGTAGTATAGTATAGTGGTTTATTTTTCTTTACTAAGTTAAAAGTAAATAAAATTTAAAACCTTGAACTGTTTTATGATTGTTTTTTCAAATGATAATTCAAGTGAAAGTATATCTGTGCTTTAAGGGTCAGAATGATTATAAACTTAGAAGAACAGGATTCCATTTTAGATTGTAACTGAGAAAAATAATAGTTCCATGTGTTAAATTGGGCAGTTTGGAAAATGGCATTTTTCATTCTGATAAGTAAGATTCGATTTGGTTTATTTCTGCAGCATGGGACTAAGGATGCAGATTAGGAAATGACCCAGTGGCCCCCTTAGTACACAAGCAGATCCAGGCAAATGAAAAATGTGTGACTTAAGTTACTTAACATTAAGTTTCCTTGCATGTAAAATGATAATAATGTTGTTCATCATAATTATTATTATCACAATTGAGTTAGACTAAGAATTTAACAATCTGGCCTGTTTTAAACCTTTGAGATTTACTTTGTTACTAAATCATTTAAATCACAGTTATGTGAAAGTCTTTCTCTTGATCAACAAAGGTCACTGTCCACTATACCCATCTCCACTTTGCTGTGGGCAAACATGGTGGGCATTTTTTGGTCATAACGTGAAATTAATTGTATCCGCAAACCACTGGACGTAACACATTCGTTATATCTTCATTTCTGAGTAAAGCAAGGGGAAAGAAGATAAAAAAATATTCAAAGAATGAAAATCCGCATTCTCTTAACTGCTTCATATTTTACTTTTTTTTTTCAATGGAAAAATAGGCAGCATCCTACAGTTAAAGAAATATTAGAGGCACAAATACAGTAGGGCAGGAAATTATGAATTTTCTCCTATTTGTGGAAACTGATAGCTTAAGTCTGTCCAAAACAAACCTCAGTGTTTAGGAAAGAAATTCTATCGATGCATTTATTTGAAAGGTATTTTTATAAGATCTGTAAGACTCTGTGGGTTATTTTGGAAAACGTTCCCCCATTTTTAGGGATACTGATTTCATTGTGGCTAAGTAGCTATATATGACCTTGAACAAAGCAGAAGCTTGGAATGCCTTCGTGTTGTCTACATGGGCCTGTTCTCTCCAGTTACCGCACAAAGGAATAGTTTAATTCCACTTGGAATACAGGTATGTTTGAGTTTCAGGAAATAATAGAGTACTATTGATTTGTTGTGAACTAGAACAAATAAGCCACAAGAGGGCATATTTTTCTTGGTTTCATCACCCTTATACAAATAAGGCTTGCCTGGATTGGTTTCACGGGAATCCTTCCCCTCCCCCATTTTCTTAGAAGAATACACGATTTCTGAAGTATGCTCTGAGAGAGGGGTGGTGGTGGCAGCATGAGGTATTCAGAAAAGCAAACTCAAAGGTGATTTTTTTTTTCTTATATGATATGTAAGAAAGGTGTTTATTTTTCCTTAAAATCCTTCCTGGGGGATTGTTTGTTGATGTAAGAATACTGTTAAAAAAAGAAAAAAGAAACAACAGTCATTTATTTGACTATCAACTCCTCCATCCTACAGCTATGCGGACTCCTATATCAGGCACAGAAAGCCTTCCCAACCTCTAGTGAATGTTCATAGTCAAGGAGATTTTCTTTTCTGAGGTCTCAGGACTTGGGCCAAAGGGGTTGGGTTGTGTTTTTATTTTTATTTTGAAGTGCATTCCTGCTGAATTTAATTATTCACCACACCCCAAACCAGCTAAGTAAATATAACCTTAAGATTCTGGCTTGGAAAGGTTTTGAAAAATAGCTGATTTTTTTTTTCCTTCTTCTTCAAGTAAAGTCTCTATAGCAGGGTGCTGTATTATAGAGGGCAGAGAGCAAGAGTTAGAAAGTCCTGGGTGATTACTCCATCTTCTTGGCTTTGGTTCCCTCATCTATCCCATGAGGGCCAAAAGGTCTCTGAGGCCTCTCCCAACTCTGAATGTTTATGATTATTTACGATGTTAAAGGAGTTTAAAACTCAGAGACATTAAGCAAAGTTCTGACAGTTTTACATTCTGATTAACCAACCATAAACTCTCTTCTGTCTTTACTTAATGATGAGAAGCAGAGATACATTTACTTCTAAGAGTTCTGTGTATGTGTAATGAATGCTGAAGTAAAGATGAAAGGTGTGTTCTTTTCCATCACTAAGCATGATCTAATGATCTTAATATGTAACTAGCTAATGATCCTGTGATGAGTGGATTGTCATGATCAGATGAAACAAATGGGGGGAAAACATATCTGAAATTTATATGGGGAAAACACCTGATAGAAGAGGAGTAAGTGGGTGAGGTGCTTCAACTCATGCCATCACTTGATCCAATTACACATAAACTAATACAGACTCCACTTTTCTCAATTGAGTATAACAATATTTATCTGTCAGTACAGATACGTTAGTATGTACGTGGGAAAACATTCATAAAGCAGTATGTATTATAAGGCAGAGAGGTTTTATATCTGACCAAGGTATGGCTGGTTTTATTCATATAAATACTAATTGGTTTGAGTTTTATCTTCATTTTCCTTGTCTCTGTACATAGAATGTTGCAGTTTATCAGTCTTTTTTTTTCTTTCAAACTCACCAAATTTTCTTTCTTTCCTTTTCTTTTTTTGAATAGAAGAAAGTATAGAGAGAACTAGGATTATAGATTTTTTGTTGGGAAAGAACAACAAGCTACTACCTTCTGCTGAAAGTGCAGCCAAATTCTCTGAGATCCTGCTACATTTAAATTCTGGACCCAGTAATTATCTTTCTTCTGTCTTCTTGGCAGAGTTAGCTATATGTGGAGTTGGAGAAGCCCAGAATATACCTATTCCACTCTTACCCATCCTTGCTGCCTTTTCTAGTGGTTCCCAACATAGATTGACAATTCTTGAAGTTGTACAGCTAGAACTTTATTCTTTGGCTTCATTAAGTATTAAAATGTAATCCTTTGAGAAATAGTGTACTTCACATAATCTAACATGTATCTTCTACTACATTATGTATTAAAATGTAGGGTTTTTTTGAAAAATAGTGTATTTCATATAACCTAACACATATATACTACCATACAGTAAAAATGACTTACTTAAATTCTATCTGAGTGCTAATGGAGATGGGTAAGGGGCGGTATGTCACAGAGGAGCAGCCTGGGCCCTCCAGACAAGTTTACTTACTCAAAATTTTTTCCAGGCACCTAGAAAGTACTTTGTTCTTTTCTTCCTTTCCTTTCTGTTTTTTTTTTTTTTTTCTCCTTTTTTCTCCCAGGATGAAACAGGGATACAGCAGCAATTAGGTAGTTCTAACTGATGATACACACATCTCTTTCAGTGTAATTAAGGATCACTTGTTGAATCACAGATAGTCACCCTTGGAGATACACTAAACTCTGTGACACAACTTAAATTTTAACAAAACTTAACGTAAAAAAGATTTTTCCCCCCCAGGTGTTATTGCAAGGATTTAGATAGGGTATTAGCCCTTCAGGGCAGATTACCAAACTGCTTTTGAGGACAACGGATCTCAAACTCCTGGAGAGGACTGTAAAACCATGCTGAGGAGATCTTGTAGGGTTAGGAGAAGTTCAGAAATAAATGCAGTGGCTGATTATCATCATTATAGCCACTGTTTTCAGTAACTAATTTAACCCCCAGATATTTGTTACACACCTACCATATGCAAGACACTCAGAGAAGTGCCCTGGGGACTACAAAGCCATGGACACAGCTGAGGCCATTTATCACAACTTTGGGCAGCGCGGTTGATTTCGCCTGCTGCGTGCTCAGAGCAATTAAAAGAAGGAAAGCACAGAACCCAATTTCCAGATGTTGTCTTCCCATGGTATGTTCAGGATGCCCTGGTAAATGCAGCCTGAATTTCAAGTCAGTGGAATCTGAACTAAACCAGTTTGATACACATTCATAGGCATTGTTTCAGCGGCTGGAGCAACAAAGCTAAAAAACAGCCGACACTTGTGTATGAGCCACATGCATAACTAATTACGACATAACATGAAACGGGCTTATAAGAGTATTGAAATCAAAGTGCTTTGGGGAAATGGGAGGGAATGATTAACTTTTTAGGAGTTTTGTGGAAAAGGTTGAAATAGTAGCAAAGGGAGATGCTGTCTGGCTTGGGTCTACTAAGATTGGATTTTTGACAGGAGGGAAAAAGGGGAAATCCAGTTAGCTGCAATTCTAGTTAAACAGAATAGTCTGGCCAATAAACCCACAAAATTATTAGACAATAAGTAGAGAGATTTTAGAAGTCAAAAACTACTTATCATGGACCCACTATGTGCAAAACCCTAAGCTATGCTGTGGGAGATAAAAGAGGTATTCTGTCCCTACAATGAGCTAGCAATTTGGATGGAAGGGCATTGGCATAAACAAATAAAATAAAATGCATAGAAAATGCGATAAGCACACCGAGGGTATGGTTAATTACAAAAACAAGTGCTATAACATCAAATACAAAGCATTCCAAAAAAAAAAGTTGCTACAGGTCGGAACAGTCAGTAGGGACTTAAATGTTCCTGTATCTAAAGAGGAAAATTATGGGGTTGGTTGGTTGAAAGTCAAAACCAAGGTTACAGAAATGGGGCAGCATGAGACACAGGAAAGAACGTTGGTCAGAGTTAGGAAACTTGAGTCCCTCCTGAGCCCGCTCTGCCACTAACCATCTGCAACTTGAAATGACTCATTTAGCTTCTGTGGCCCTCAGCTCTCCGCTGTTGAGGGGAAGCTGAATGAAGAGTCCCCTCCCACCTTCCAGTTCTTCCATTGTTGCTATTGATTGCTCAATACCCTCAAACCAAAACACCCCTTGTCATTTGCCAAAGGGGCTCTGGGATCCTACAAGCTGTGCTCTTAAATCAAGCTGACAAACGCAGAATCCTGGGCCTGCTTTTTTTCTATGGCTCTACCCAAGTCAGCTTTATGATTGGGACTAAATAAGTGCAAGGTGTGTGATTCCAGACCTACAGTTCCCATCCCAGAAGGACTGACCATGCAGCTAAGGAGGCCCAAGCTGCAGGACTCATCACTTGCCCTTTCCGTGACCCTGAGGGCGGCCTGACAATAAATTCACATAGTCGTTTTTGGAAAATCTGTACAAATTAAACTATTTCTGCATTGTTTGTCTTAAAGAGGATCCCACCTCCAAATTGTATACGTTCCAGGCTCCACCAAATGTGGATCCACCCCTGGTCTCCCCACATGCTTCAGTTTCCTATTGCGCGACCAAGGTGTGTGCAAATCTACGAAGGAAACCTCCTAAAACAGAAATAGGTTACATATTCCTGTTGGCCTGGAATGAGGTAAAGAGGAAAGAAGACTTACATCTTGGGGGTTTTGCCCTTTTCCCCTCCTCCCCGCTCTGCCTCCCTTTCTTGGGTGTCAGTCCCTTAATGGAAGATTGATCTCCATCGCTCATCTCAATGCCTGCGGTTTCAAGGCTAGTGGTCCCGGGGTTTTACATACCAGACAGAACCAGCCACTCTTTATGAGGTTTACAATTGTTTGGACATTATTTGTCCTGTTTCTTCCGCGGGAGGTCCCTAGAGACTTTACGGTATAGCGTACATAGGTCCCAAAGTCAGCCAGCCGGACGTGGGCTCAAACGTCAGAGGCTGCTGCACAGACAGTGCACAAGGTGGCCAGTCCGGAAAAAACATGCCTGAGCGTGGCCGGAGCTACATTTAATCCACGCTGCTGACAGCCTGCGCGCCGGCAGGGATGGACTTCGGCACGCTGGGGAGGACTGGCGTGCGCAGAGGAAAGGGGGGCCGAGGGCTGGGGGAGGAGATCGGAAGGGGAGAGGTAATCCCCGGCGTTTTGAGCATCCCCTTTTTAGAAAGACTGAGTCTCTCCCAGGACAGCTGCTGCGGTCACACCACAAACTTAAAAGCCGCCCTCCCGCTCGGAGCGTGCCTTTCCTCGCCACACTCGCCTCCCCAAAGCTCCAGCTGGTGCCTGGCTCCCCGCCTGTCCCGTCTCCGCGCTCGGGGCCAGCAGCGCCCCCTGCCTCCCGGCCGGGCCTCTGCGGCCGCAGCCTCCGCGCTCCGCCAGGGCCGCCGGCGGCTCCGCGTCTCAGCCAGGGCTGCCTCAGAGGAGCTTGCGCCGGTGCCCCGGGTCGCCGCCGCGCACTCCCACAGCCTGCATCCCCGTCTTCGGTTCCTGAAAGGACGTCTGGCCCAGAGAGAGGGAGAGAAGAGTTCGCAGCAGGTAAGGCTGGCTTCTGGTCACCTGCTACCCCAGTGGGAGGGCGCGGCGGGGACCGCAGAGTGAAGCCGGGGTGACTGGATTTGGGGGGTGGCCGTGGGTCCGAAGTGGGAGGCGCAACTCCAGGAGCTAAGGAACCGTCGTGGGCCCGAGAAGGCGCTCCGGAGCGGACCAGGTGGGCGCGCGGGGGACCAGACAGGGAATCAGTGCGCTTAGGTAGGGACGGCCTGTGCGCGCCGCGCCGGGGACAGCGTGGCGGCGGGGGCGCGGTCCCACCTCCCAGCTGCCGCCGCCAGAGCCTCCTCGGCCAGAGCCTCCCGCCGCCAACACCGCGCAAAGTTTTCCGCCGGAGACGCTCCCGGGAACTTCACTCTGTCCCTCGCTTCCTCCGCGGCCAAGGCGGCAGAGAGCGCGTCGGAACGTGACCTGCGGCTTCCGCCGGCTGCAGGTTCATTGGGAGACGCGATGGTGGGGACCGTCCGGGGAGGATTTGACCAAGGGCTTCCACACTCTCGCTCCCCCCTCCTCCCCGCTTTTCCCCTTGGGCTGGGAGGGGGAGGGGACGGGGAGACCGGGGCGTTTGTTTGTTTTGTGGCTTCGGGAGAGGGATGGGCGATGCCTTTTGCCTTGCGAAGGAATCGTGACGCTCCGTCTGAGGGAAGCGCGCATCCTTCTTACCCTGAGGGTAAAGTTGGGGTCAGACACCAGCCACGAAGCTGGCTGAATGGGAAATGCTGGTTATTGCAAAATGCACTCAGGCTGGAGCGGGGCATCCCTTGGTAGCCTCGGCTTGGCTCAGAGTTGACTCCTGCTGGGAATTTAACGCAGTGACTCTACCCCCTCCCCGACCCCGGGTGTCCCCTCCTGGCCCCCGGCCGGCCCGCCCCGAGTCGACGCGTTAATGGGCTGCCCTGGCAGAGCCAGGGCTGTTTTCGGCACTGGCAGATTCTCCTTCCCTGGCGGCTTGTGTTCAGCCTCGTGGGTTGAGTCGTGCTTCCGTCCCAGCGCGGAGGGGACTTGACAGGAGGAGGAGACGGTGCGCTCTCGCCGGCGAGCTGGAATCCGAGGGACTGGACGCGCGTCGCGCGCCCTGCAGCTGGGGCCATTGAGGTCCCAAATTCCTTGTTACGGAGATCGGAGTTCAAAAGGCGAACTTTTCGCCGTGTAGCCCGGAGTGAAACGAGGACTTCACCAAAGCCCCTCCCACCCTTCCTTAGCTTGTCAGTGCCGTTTGCGCTAGCGATAAAAGGGGGGGGGGGGACTTGAAGGTTTAGCGGCGAAGACTTCTCTTCCTGACTGTGTTTGTGGGGGAGGCCCTAACGGGGAGGAAAGGGTCGAGGGGGGAGTGGAGAAGGGATGAGACCCCCCTCCTGCGTCTGGTGCTGCTGTTGCGTAACCATGGCAACCGCCTTGGCGCGAGCGGTCAGAGCTTTATGGGTTCCGCACGTGGAAGGAAAAATGTGGAGGGTGGGGAAGGGAGAGAGCCGCATGTCATCACTCCAGTGTTGCCTTCGCTTCTCCTGCTGTACCGAGGCCAGATATCGAGGAGATGAGCAGGAAGGGTTGGGGTTGGAAGTGTGCAGCCCCAGCGGGGAATTGCTTTAATTCTGTCCAGCCTTGAAGTCGTTGAGGCTCCTCCCAGCAGCTAAAGCTGGCCAGAGGAGTCACCGCTGACAAGCTCCAAAGTGACAGTCCAGGTCAGGGAGATGGGAAAAGACCATGGCCCTTGGAAGAGAAAGGCCAGGAAATACAGGAAGGTGATGTGGGAAGAGATAAGAATAGGGTCAAGAGGCAGCTGAGAGACAATAAAGCGGTACTGATTTGGATTGCCAACATTTCAAATGGAATTTGCCCATTTATGAAATGGAAAATTGGTGGAGATGGGAAGGGACATTTATCAAACACTTGTTGCATTGTAGGTGCTTAATACATTGTCACAATTAATATTGCCAACAATACCACTCAGTGTCATTCTTCTTTGTTTTTAGTTGACAAGAAAGCAAAGACACGGGATTAGAAATGGGTGGTGTCCCATTTTGGTTTTCGCAATTCTAACAAAGAATCCTCACCCTTAAATACTTAAAAATGGAATCGATGGTTAGGGGAGTAGACAAAGCAGTTATTTTCATCTCAAAAATGAGAATAAGGAGATCTAGAAGTGTTAATTGGTATGTCCAAATATAAACCAGTAAGGGGCAGGCCTGAATCTGGACCTGTTTTCCCGTCATGTGGCTCACCTTTCAGGGACTTCAGGAAGCTTTCAGTCATCACTTAGGTCATCACTTAGAGGCCCTTTCTAAGATCACTTTGATACTGCATCTGTATATGATCATTTACTAGGGAAGAACACCTAAGAATTTAAATGGAATCCATTATTGAGGATTGCTATGGACCACATCAAATGTGTAGGCTGAGAATCGTATGCATGTGATATTAATAATCTATATTTACACAGGTCTTATTGTACCTTTTAGGAATTATTGAGTGGCTTTAGTAATAATTGGAAAGAAAAGATGAAAACAAAGAAACATATTTTGTCAAATAGTAACCCCATGGCTGTATTGAGAAAATTTCCTGAGATTAATGGAGATTTCCTTAGTCTATTTATTGCTTTCATGACCTGAATACCTAAAAACTTACTTCATATTTTGGCACCACTGTTTCACCTTTGTAAAAATCTGCTGTCTGTCCGTTTAGGAGAAGTAATGATGTGACTCCTGTTACCTTCCTGTCTCTCTGAGAGGGGGAGGTCAGTGAAAAGCATCTGACAGTGCAAAATGTTTTGGGATTATCAGGAAACCATAATCAATACCAGCAGAAACTAAGGGTACAAGGTAGAGAAAAAAATTATGTGGCTTTTATTTTACCTTCTTGCAGAATTGCCTTTATAGGTGAATCTTAGTTAATAAATTTGCTTTATATTTTTACATGGGAAAATGCACAAAGATAAATTGAATTTTTCCTTTCTGCGTGAGTGTGTAGGGCTGGTAAGGGTAGGAGTAGGAATTATTTTCGGTAGCAGGGAAGGTCAGGAATATAAACAATTACAAAGACAGAGGAAGCACATGTACTGTTTCCAATGACAGGCTAACAGATCGACTGTAGGTGTGAACTTGAGTCATGGAGCTGAATTGCTCTCACATTATTTCTTTTCCAAAAGTAGGAAATACATTGTTTGGGGTTGGGGTTAAAGTAAGTCAGGAAGTTTCAGAGTACCTCATTTTTATTCTTCATACTGTGATCTCATTCCATTACATGAGCATGTGTTAACCATAAAAAGCCTTATCACAGACCTGAAGAAGTTTCCGAAGAGGTCTTCTGGAATTGGTAGGTATCTCTGTGGACCAGTATTTGTATACTGCTTGTACAGAGCCACTGGATTAAGTCATCACCATTTTTATTAAGTATTTGCAATATCAACTTTTCAGTCTCAAAGAAAGAAATATTCCAATTGGTGTTGGCTTCACAAACACTAGTATGTCTTCAGATTGTTTTTTTATGGCTTCATTATTTTGAGAAAAACAAATGTGACTCTGAACTTTATTGTTCCGTCTGGGAAATCTAATGGTGTGCTGACATATGTTCTTTGGGAAGCATTCTTGTCAATTAATACATGATTTATTTCATGAATAAGAGTAACCATAGCTCCATTTTGAAAAATTATTATTCTTTCCATAAATACCTGGAGCTAAACAAATTACTTCAATAAAACAGCATTTCAGCACTCAATAACAAATTCCTTGAAAGAAAAAAAAGAAATGTCCACATTTGTAAAATAAATAGGGATAATAGTAATAATGATTGACCATAGACAAAATTGTTAATCAGTTTCTTCCTACCTCAAAATGTGGTTAAAAAATACTCCACTAATAGAGGAAACCTTGGCCCAAATCCTTTTTTATTTGTATATCTTCATACTTTTAAAGCTAATATTCTGAGTTTTTAGTAATGTGTTTACCTCTTTACTTTTGTTGTTTATGATTGTTGACTAGATCATAAGAACTTTGGAGGAAGGAGGTGACTAACTTTTTATACCTTCAGGTTAGTACAGTGCTAAACATATTCAGATGCTTAGCACATACTGAAGTCTGATTCTGTATCTAAACAGTCAATGCAGTGATTTTGAATCGCTTTACTGCCTACAAAAGACCAGATTAAAGGTCTTTGCTATTATACTTTACTTTTTCTGAGATTTTTAGGAAGGAGACTTTCATCTTACAGCTGAGTTTTAACCCGTCACCGAAAAAGGTGTTGAGATGCTGAGTGTGTTATCCTAGTACATAATGTACAGAAGTGGTGTAATGATTGTGTGAAACAGGTATATGAGAATACTTAATAAACTGTTGCACACTATGAAAAGTTATTATTTCATTTTAAATTTTTTGTGTGTTTTTTAGAAGGACCCAGTTAACACATGAGAATCTACATCATCTGTGTCCATATTAGTTCACCTTAACTTTGTACCTAAATAATAATTAAAACGAAGGACGTAGCTAAAGCAAAATTCACTATGAATAGGAAATACACTGATAAGCAACTATAACAGTTTTGAAATGATTTTGAAATTTAATAATAATGAGATATACTCAAATAATTACACAATTATAGGGGCGCCTGGGCGGCTCAGTCAGTTGAGCGTGTTACGCTTGATTTCAGCTCAGGTCATGATCCCGGGGTCATGGATGGAGTCCTGCATTGGGCTCTGTGCTAAGCATGGAGCCTGCTTAAGATTCTCTCTCTCTTTCCCTCTGTCCTTCTCCCTCTGCTCGTGCTGTCTATCTCTAAAATAAAATAATTAGACAATTACAAATATAAATTATTAAAAACAGGGGCACCTGGGTGGCTCCGTCGGTTAAGTGTCCGACCTCGGCTCAGGTTGTGATCTCGTGGTTTGTGAGTTCAAGCCCCACATCAGGCTCTGTGCTGACAGCTCAGAGCCTGGATCCTGCTTCAGATTCTGTGTCTCCTTCTCTCTCTGACCCTCCCCACTTACACTCTGTCTCTGTTTTTCAAAAAGAAAGAAACATTGAAAAAAAATGTAAAATTATTAAAAACAAATAGTTAAGTGCTTCAAGAAGCTCGAATATACAATGAAACATACTGTTCATACTTAGATTTTACTCTGTCTTCTTAAATATTTGATCATTCATATCCATGTTAATAATATTTAATAATTTCTAATGTCATGAGTTGCGAGCCAGGCTATCTTTAACAATGAGTTTGCTCATTGTTTTACAAAGCTCAACAAGCTACAAGTATTACCCTCCCATAGAAATGTATAAAATAAACCAAGAATTAGGTGACTAGAAGAGTCTGCATTTATCTGAATCTATCTTCTTTTTAAAGATGCAATGTCTTCTTCAGAAATTAGGAATAACATGTCCCTTGTTTCTTCTATAGGTAATTTAACATGATAACTTAAACATTTTATATCTACAAAGCAGAGAGTCAGGTAATTGTTAAATATTTGTAAATCTGATGTAACAAAAATAAGACACCAGTATTTTTATTTATTTTTTTATGTGTATTTATTTTTGACAGAGAGAGAAAGAGAGTGAGACAGGGCATGAGTGGGGGAGGGGCAGAGAGAGGCAGAGACACAGAATCCAAAGCAGGCTCTGAGCTGTCAGCACAGAACCTGATGCGAGCCTCAAACCCATGAACGCTGAGATCATGACCTGAGCTGAAGTAGGACACCTAACTGACTGAGCCACCCAGGTGCCCTGACACCAGTATTTTTAAAACTGGTGGTTAATAGTGTTTTCTATTAGTGAGTTTTACTAGCAAACCATAGGAAAAATGGAAACATTTGCTATGTTTTCCTAATTAAATAGAATTAAACATCATTAAATGGTGCTATTACTACTAAGAACAAAGTCAATAAAATAATCAAAAATGTCCAAATTACTGATCATCTTAAAAAGAAATATAATACTCTTGCTTTCATGGCAAAGAAATAAAAGGGTATAGGTATATGAAGGTGTAATTATTAACCTACCATCAGATAAATGTCCAATTTATTTTATTGTTTTTACTAATTGTGCATTTTACTAGGTCTCCTCTTTAATTAATATTTTGCATATCTTAAATAGCTTTTAAGGATGTTGGTGTCATATTTGGTCCAAACATGAGCCTACATAACCGATACCTAATTAATGAGTTAAACATCAGTAGTTTCAGACATACTACATTAGCAGAAATTAGACTAATAGGATTGCTCAGTAGATATTGTCTGGAGTTGCCTTAGTGAAGAGGCAGAGAAGTAGTGTAATCCATACATTTATTATCAGCTTGTATGAGTTGCTTAAGAGTGTCCAAAGTACCATCTTAAGTTGCTTAAGTAGTTCTGTAGAAGCCTTTTTTTACACATTATGTTGACAGCTGAACTCATGCCTGAAGATGCCATAATCTCAGATTACATTTAAGTAGTCTGGTCTTCATGATAGAATGTATAAGATCAGTGAGACTTTTACTCCCACTCTTTGTTTTTTACTTGGGTTTTGGTGTTTGTTACTGCTGTTGCTTTTGGATAAATGTTTCCTCTTCATATCTGAATTGATTGTACTATGAAATAAAGAAGTGAATACTATTCTTATTTGGAGACATGCTTTCAATTTTGAAATATAACTTCATTTCAAAGATATTTAGAGCTCGGAATTCTCAGTTTACTTTGCTAAATACTGGGTCAATAGAAACTGATACTAATTGGAGTTTTTTTTTTTTTTTCATGTTTGTTTGTTTGTTTACTTATTTAGAGAGGGAGAAAGAGAACATACACAGGGTAGGGACAGAGAGAGAGGGAGAGGGAGAATCCTAAGCAGGCTCCACACTGTCAGAGCAGAGCTGGACGTGGGGTTCTATCTCACAGACTGAGATCATGACCTGAGCTGAAACCAAATGTTGGACACTTAACCAACTGAGCCACCCAGGTGCCCCACTAATTTGAGTTTTCTTGTTGAAAGGGGGTGCATGTTTTTTTGTAGATCTTTTATATTTATAATAATGATTTTCGGGGTGCCTGGGTGGCTCAGTCGGTTGAGCATCTGACTTTGGCTCAGGTCATGATCTTGCGGTCTGTGAGTTCGAGCCCCGCGTCGGGCTCTGTGCTGACAGCTCAGAGCCTGGAGCCTACTTCGGATTCTGTGTCTCCCTCTCTCTCTGCACCTCCCCCGCTCATGCTCTGTCTCTCTCTCTGTCAAAAATAAATACACATTACAAAAAAATTACAATAATGATTTTCATCACAGATGCAGTTCCTGATCATTACTGAAAAACTAGAAAATATAGTATGCATAGAGATGTGTTAGTAAAAATGTATTCATAAACCTACAAACATATATGTGAATTCTTAGCTTAAACATGAAATTTATTTAAAAAATAAATTTTATATGTGACAGTGCCTAGATCTTGTTTTTTAATATCATCCTCCAATAAAAGGAACCAGGGATCCTTGGAGAAATGGCTGATTCAAAGGCTGGGGCAGGAAATCTATACCACAAACCTGGATCTTCTTGTAGTGCCAAAAAATAAAGAAGTGGTCAACATACACCCCACTGCCACTGCCATTGCCACATACACACAATGATTGGATATGTCAGAAAGACACAGAAGCCAATTGAAGGAGCTCGCAGTGGCCAAAGCTGGAATAATTTGAGCAAAAAAATAAAGTTGTACTGAGTATAACCCCAAATGTAAAATAACTATGCATGAGAGCATGCTAATATAAATGATTGAATACATTAACAAATGGAGAAGAGACAAAGCTCCCATGCAGAATTTCAAATAATGTATGTAGATACTCTGTTCTCAAGGAGGGGAGCCTTAACTCCCTACTTCCGAGGTGTAAGCTGAGAATGGTCTTTTCCTCCAAACAGTACAGTATGGAAAGGGGGAAAATGGTATTATACAGAGGTTCAGCAAGCTTGACAAACAGTATCTTGGCCAGATGATCAAAGTCAACATCAGTCATGAAGCCAGTTGGTAGTACATGGTCTTGATATGATGGGATGAAAAGGACACTTTACCTCTTCAATCTCTCTCCCCAAAACCCTAACCCCAGTAGAACCATGAAAACAACATCAGACAAATTCCAGTAGAGGGACAGTCTACAATACACTTGGAATACTCCTCAAACTGTCAAGATCATCAAAACCAGAGAAAATCTGAGAATCTGTCACAGGCAGGAGGAAGGAAGCCAAAGAGATAGGGATTCGATGTAATGTGATATCCTGGATGGGATCCGTGAAAAGAAAAAGAAGATTAGGCAAACATGAAGGAAATTAGAATAAACTATGGGCTTTAGTTAATATATTAGTATTGGTTCCTTAATTGTAACGAATGTCCATACTAATGTAAGATGTAAATTAAAAAAAAATAGGGGAACCTATTATAGGGTGTGTGTTTAGGGGACCTCAGTACTATCTTCTCAATGTTTTTGTAAATCTAAAACTATTCTAAAACTGAAGTCTATTTTTAAAAATTATATTTGAAAGCATATAGATTAATCATGGTGAGAAACTCTGTAGGAGGTGAACTGTTCTCTCGTCAGCAAGGTTAATGTCATTCAGTTAAATGGTTACTTTATTCCCCTAGTTCAAGGTACCACTATTCTGCCTTTTGAGGGCGAAGATGGTAAATATTATAGATATTATTATACTAAACACATATTTTGAATTAGCTCTTCTCATAATCACTTTTTTGAAAGAATATGTGGTATCTGGATTACTAAAAAATGTCCCCATCACTATTATTATAGGTTCTCATGAAAACAAAGCTGTGTATTATCATGTCCTGTAAATCAATCTTAAATATTAAAAGAGAAGACAAACTTTTTTTCTACTGTTCTTGCTACTTTTATGGATATTGACAAGGTCCATCTCCTGTGCCAGTTCTAGATGATGATTATGCTTCCAGAATTCTTGCCAAAATGGCTCAATGATTATTTATTCTTTTTACCCCTCTTTGAACATCAAGGACACCTACTGCATTAAGTATGTTAAATATTATTCCCTACCAAATATTATATTTAATACACATGTCATTCCTATTTTGAAAATTGTAAATATACCTAGGAGGCCATTATGTCCTTTAAAAAAACCCCTAGAAGCTGAGACTTAACGCGTGTTCCAACTAATGTAGAGTGGGGAGGAAATACAGGCTGCCATTTCCCTTTACGTGTGTGTGTCTGCGTGTGTGTCTGTATTTTCACTGTGTGTCTTCTCATTTTTTATAGATGCTTTTTCCCTCTCTCTATAAATCACAAATTATTCCTTCTCTTCCTTGTGTGGCAAATTGTTTCACATTTTTAAAAAATCTAAGTTGTACTCTCTTGGACAAGTCTCTTTTACAGTTGGACTAAAGTCCTTGTGTTTTACTTATCTAAGCTTTCATACTGGTGTCTTATTTTTTATTGTTACCTCATATTTACAATTATTTAACAGTTATCTGACTCTGTGCTTTATAGTTAACTATAGTTTCTGCTGAATTTGTGTTCTAGTGTGGCGATTGTTGAAAAGTTTAGCTTTGCTTTTTTTTTTTTTCTTTCTGTTTTTAGTTTGTATGAGTCATAGCATAAAAAACACATTTGAAGAACTTGTTCAGGATAAGTCATGGAAACCAATTCCAGAATATGTGACTAAAGGGCCTCTTTTTTGGTATGACCCCACTGAATTTCCTGAAATAATGAAAGCGTCTGAAAAAGACCCAGATCAATATGACTAATATGCTCTGGGTTCTCACTGGACTCACTGGAGTCTTAGATTCAGGGTTTTCATTTTTGTTACACAAAATAATTGAATACATTTCTAAAAAAAGAGAGATCCTGCCTATGGTAATTTAACCCAAACAAGAGGAATGAAGAAATCTAATAGTCCGACCAAAACCTTTTAAAATGCATACCAGAGACTGTCATGTTGTCTCCTTTTTCACTTCCTATCAGTGTACTTTCAAGTGCTTGTTGACTTGTGAATACATAATTATAACTAGAGTACATTTTTTTTAAAGATCTTTGTAAATAAAAGTAATCATCTCAAGTTTTCTCAACTTTGAGATTTGACCCTGTTTTAGATGACAACATCTTTAGATAGTGCGAATGTACACTTAGTAATTTTATCGTCGACATGTATTCTGATTCAAAGTTCACCCTGTTGGCCACACTAGGGTCTGTCTTATAGCTTCATGTATTTCCTTATCATAATTGAATTAGTGTGTTATAAGTTGCTCTCCAAGCTGGATGGTAGAAGGTTAAAGAAGCCACACCATTCTGTCTGCAGAAGTATTTGCATGATGAAATAGTGTAAGATGTTATTTATGACATTCAAATGGGAAGTTAATACCAATCAACTTTTTTTTTTTATTTTTTTTTTCTCAACGTTTTTTATTTATTTTTGGGACAGAGAGAGACAGAGCATGAATGGGGTAGGGGCAGAGAGAGAGGGAGACACAGAATCGGAAACAGGCTCCAGGCTCCGAGCCATCAGCCCAGAGCCCGACGCGGGGCTCGAACTCCCGGACCGCGAGATCGTGACCTGGCTGAAGTCGGACGCTTAACCGACTGCGCCACCCAGGCGCCCCAATACCAATCAACTTTTGAAGTTAAGACTTTTATCACCTGTAAAGAAGCTGTTCAAAAGCATTTATGCTGGCTATACAGATGAGAGCCCAACATTTCCCTTTCTTTGGCTTGATTCACATTTCACAGAGCCGTGGGGATTGTTGTCTTAGACTGCACTGTGATGAGGTTTGGCAGAGAGTATTCATTGTTCAGGTTTTAAAAAGGGCAAGTTTTTGGCAGGAATAACTTGCACAGAAAAGAAATGCTATGCTTACACATGTGCACTCAATAAACCCTTCAGAGAGCTTGGGCTGAGAAATTGTGGATTCCTCACTCCACCCTACACCCCTATCTCTGTATGTTGACTGTTTAGAACCCTTTTGTTGTGTCACTATCATATAGACCTTTTCATTTCACAAGAAATGGTACTTTTGACTCCTATTTCAAAAGTTATTAGAGTACCGTGAGTGGTTATTTCATATCCTGTGCACTTTCACTTGAGATTTATTAAAAATAACAATTGCATTGAGATCTGCTTTTCCCTCATATTTATCAGTCGTCACACAACCATCATCTCCATGATAGCCAATCATCCTTTCTATGTGTTCGTGACCCTTGGTTATTTCTGATAATCCGAAATGAAGATGTAGTTTCCCCTTTTTCTTTTACTTTATTGCATGCAAGCCGTGTTGAAAGTGTCTGTGCTGTAAGTAGTTAACGTATTAGGACAAGCAAAACCGAAAAGTCTTGTAAATACCCCAACTCAATAAGCAGGGCAAACCAGCGTCAACCTCATGGGCCTACATTCTCCATACTCTTTCCTTTGTGGGTCTTTGACTGCTCTGATTTCTCCTTTCCCTTGGAATAATTATGCCTTTTACTGCCGCCACCTCTCCTGGCCTCTAGCTGATGCTCATTCTCCTTGCCACCTTTACGTATGTCCTCTAAGTCTTGCCTGAAAAAGTGCTTTTCACTCAAATGCTACCCACCGGTCCTTAAGATCTTTTCCAGTCCCCAGTAACTATTAACTATTACCCTCTCTCTAACTTCTAGGATCACAAGACTAAGTTTCTCAAAGATGAAGTTTAAATGGTTGTTACCTTGGCATCTTTCATGTTCCCATCACATATCATCGAGTCTTGTATACAATAAGTACACCATCCAATACTTGAAGGGAAATTAATCCATTCAGAATCCATTGCCTCTGTTTCTTCCTCGTGCAACTACTTTAGATATATAATTCATCA
This sequence comes from Herpailurus yagouaroundi, assembly GCF_014898765.1. NCBI lineage: Eukaryota > Metazoa > Chordata > Mammalia > Carnivora > Felidae > Herpailurus > Herpailurus yagouaroundi. Next base: position 71,859,068 of record NW_024412391.1, read on the forward strand.
TGAAGTTCATTTCATGTCTATATTCCTTCATCACAAAGCTTACTTCGCATGTATTCGTATTATTTTTGAGCCTTCCCACCTCTAATTCCCTTGTCATCTTTTATTTGAGAAGTATTTATTGGGTGCCTTCACTGGGCACTATGAGGGTCTCTGATGAAATACACATGAAGAAACATGACTACCCTGCAGTGGACAATTATAAAAGAATTCATGATCATTATGGGTCAAATCACATCCCTTTGGGATCTTAAATACAATAAACAAAAGGTCCTATTCATACTGCTGGTCTTTTTTCTCTAAGGCCTTTTAAAAAATTATGTCATCTTCTTCCTTAACTTCTGCCTTTATCTATGTGTAGCTTATGCCTCATGTGTCCTCTCCAACCCTGACTTCTCTCTTGGATCTCATCTATTGCTCCATACTACTTCGACGCTTGTGGGTTGGTCTTCATTGCTCAATACTCCACTTATAAAGAGGTTTCACTGGTCACTGAAAATTTCAGAGTCTTTGATTAGTGTAACTTGAGAATCGGGCTTTGAAGTGTGGGAGGGGATGTGGTGCAACAGTTGAGACGATGCCCTGTGAAAGCAGACAGCCTGGGTTCAGATCTTAGTTCTGTCCCATCTTAGCTGTGTGATTCAGACAAGTTGCTTGACCTTTCTGTACCTCTTTCCTGTCTTTCACCTAGGGGTTTGTGAAGGTGCTGACCTCGTAGGGGCATTGTGAGGATTAAATGGGTTAATACAGGAGAATCAGATGCTGTGTGGCACATTACAATATCTGTGGGTATTACCTTTTCTTTGTCCTTATTCGGATCAAGCGTATGGCATTTAAGGTCAGATTCTCACACCATCTACACACTGTTCCTAGTGACTTCTTGTCCTTTATCTGCTGAATTCCCTTCCTTTCATTTGAAGAACAGCCCTTTGGTGACCTCCCTGTTGTGTTCCTGGATAAGAGAATGACGTTTTAGGATTGACGATTACCACCTCCTTATTTTTCACAGACGTGTGTTTAAAGAGCCATACAGTTGGCCCTTGAACAACATGGGTTTGGACTGCACAGGTCTACTTATATGCACTTTTTTTTTTTTCAAAAAATATATCAGAAAACTTTTTGAAGATTATGACAACTTGAAAAAACTCATATAGCATAGAATAAGTGACAAACTAATTCAGGTCATGAATGCATAAAGTATATGTATATACTACTTTATTTAGTCATTTACCACCATAAAATATATATAAATCTTTTATAAAAAGTTAAAATTTATCAATTTATCATGGCGCCATTCACACTCGAGAGAAATGTAAACCAACGTAAAAATGCAGTATTAAATTATAGCTGCATAAAATTAACTGTAGTATATACCGTACTACGGAAACAATTTTGCAGTCACACCCTGTTGCTGTTGCGGTGAGCTCAAGTGTTGTGAGAGGACCCACTAAAAACACGGTGTGACACTAATCATCTCCATGTGAACAGTTCGTCTCTCCCTAGTAAATGTCAAATCATAGTAAAAAGTGATCTTCTGTGGTTCTCGCGTATTTTTCACTGTGTTTAGTGCAATACCATAAACCTTAAATAAAACCATGGGAACCCCACGAAGATTAGTGATGCTGGAAGTGCCCCCAGGAAGCAGAGAAAAGTTATGACATTAATAGAAAAAGTTGAAACGCTTGATATGGACCATAGATTGAGGTCTGCAGCTGCGATGCCTGTCATATCAAGATAAATGAATCCGGTGTAAGGACCATTGTAGATAAAAGAAAAGAAGTAAATGAAGCCATCATTGCAGCTATATCAGCAAGCACAAAAACCTTCTACTTTTTGCAGAATGTCTTCTTTATCTCTTATGTAAAATATAGCAAAAAAAAAAATGTAGCTTTTATGTGGGTACAGAATTGCTAGAAGAAAAGCATACCTATAGACTCTAATATGATTTAAGAAAAAACTAAGTCATTATATGACAACTTAAGGCAAAGAGAAAGCGAGGGATCTAAAGCTGGGGAATGTAATGTCAACAGAGGAGGATTTCACAATTTTAGAAAGAGGTTTGGCTTAAAAATGTCAAGATAAGAGGAGAAGCAGTTTCTGCCAACCAAGAGGCAGCAGATGAGTTCCCAGATGTCATTACAAAAATTGAGGAGAAAGGATATCTGCTTGAACAGGTTTTTAAATGCAGATGAAAGCGCCTTAGGAAAGGAAAAAGTGCCACAAAGGATATTTGTTAGGAAGAGAAGTGAGCACCAGGACTTAAAGCCGGAAGGGATAAACTAACTGTACTGTTTTGTGCAAATGCAGTTGGGAGTATGATCAGGACTGCCCTTATCTATAAAGCTGCTAACCCCTGGGGCACCTGGGTGGCTCATTCAGTTAAGTGTCCGACTTTGGCTCAGCTCATGATCTCACAGGTCGTGGTTCGAGGCTCAAGTTAGGCTCTGTGCTGACAGCTCAGAGCCTGGAGCCTGCTTCGGATTCTGTGTCTCCCTCTCTCTCTGCCCCTCCCCTGCTCTAGATCTGTCACTCTTTCAAATAAATAAATAAATAAACACTAAAAAAGTTAAAAAAAAAAAAAAAGAAAGAAAGAAAGAAAGAAAAAAAAGCTGCTAACACCCTGAGCCTTCAAAGGGAAAAGATAAACATCAGCTGCCAGTCTTTTAATTGTATAACAGCAAGGCCTGGACAATGAGAACCCTGTCTCTGGTTGGTTCTATACATGCTTTGTACCTTAAGTCAGGAAGTACCTTGTTACAAAGAGACTGCCTTTTAACGTTCTTTTGGTATTGGACAATGCCCCGAGCCACCCAGCACCCCATGAGCTCAACACCGAAGGCATCAGAATGACCTACTTATCCCTAAACATAATGTCTCTAATTTAGCCTCTAGATCAGGGGGTTCTTAAGGACCTTTAGGTTCATTACACATGGTAGGATTGTCAATGTTATGAAAGAGAACCCTGATAGCACCATGAAAGTCTGGAAGGATTACACCATTGAAGATGTCATCCTTATAGAAAAAACTATGAAAGCCATCAAGCCTGAAACAAGAAATCCGTGCTGGAGAAAACTGTGTCCAGATGTTGTGCATGACTTCACAAGATTTATGACAGAGCCAATCAAGGAAATCATCAGAGAGATTGTGGAGGTGGAAAAAAAAATTGAAAAGGAGGGGGTGAAGGGCTTCAAGTTATGTATGGCTCTTGGAGAAATTGAAAAGCTAATAGACACCGCACTAGAAGAATTAACAGGAGAAAACTTGATGAAGACGAGTACTTTGTACCAATGCCTGATGATGAGGAAAAAAACATCTTAGGAAGATGCAGTGCATCTTAGAAGAAGCAGTGCAGAAAATAATCTGGCCGAAGAGGTCCAATTACTCAAGGTTGCTTTTGACTTTTTTTTTTATAGCATGCAGTCTTCTATTGATAGGGACACTGAAACTAAAGCAAACAGTGGAAGAAGGATTGATACTCTTTAGAAACACTTTTATAGAAATGAAAAAGAAAAAAAAATCAGACAGAAATGACGATGTATTTCCATAGTTTCACCAAGTCTGCCTGTCTTTCTCGCCTCCCCCTTCCGCCTCTTCTACCTCTTCCACCCCGGTCTTCCCTCAGCCAGAAAGACCAACTGCCCCTCTCCCTCCTATGCAACATAAGGATCACAAAGATGAAAACCTTACCATGATCCACTTCCCCTTAATGAACAGCAAATCATCATCATGCCATACAGTTAATAACCCTATCTGTTGCATATGTGTGTCTTTGCTGGAAATCTAATCACTGTACAGCAAGAACTGTATAAGACATTTCTGTGTCATCGTCATTGTCTACGTATTAATCCTGTAGAACACGGCACGCGTGAGGTGAGTGGCATTTAACGTAAAATTAATGTGCTAGTTTTCTGTTTTATATTTTTGCTGTTCAAAGAATTATATTACCATACAGTACGCCTCTCTCTCTCGTAGTTGGAGAAACTGTGTATTCACCAGCCATCGCAGGTAACGGTGTTTCTAATACTGTACTATGAATGACTGTAATACTATATGCCATAAAAACTTTATAACAATTCATTCATGAGTGTGTAGGCTAGGCTGCCATAAAGCGATTCTATTGATGACACTAGGCTATCATAAGCAGTCTTATAGCTACTTCATTATCAGTGCATGAAAGGAACCCGTCACTACGAGTTCTGTCACAGAAGAAACAGCTAGTTATAGAGGCTGAAACGTGAGGAATAAAATCCTTAGGCACCCCATCTAAATTTCTAGACTTATTTTTGAAGGTCTCACCATTGTCATTTAGCTATCTCCTGTTGGATCTGTAGCATGTCATATTTCCTTGCTAATGTGCTCCATTCCCAAAATAAGCCGGAAATATTTGCTCAACAGCTTTCCTTCCCCTTTCTCCTTTCTTTTAGCCAGTGCATAGATGATTCTTTAGCCCTTCAATATGGGCCTGTTGCCAATTTGATCCCCTCGCTCGGCAGCTTACTGCCACGACCTTATCCCTCTCTCTCTCTCCTCATGAGGTATTGCTCTTAGAACTTTCCATCTAATGCGCTCACTATTCTGAAGCTTCAGAGTATTCTAGTTTAGTCTCCTTTGCAAAGAGTGAAGGAAGACGAAGTGATCTAATTCACTGTCCTCCATTAGAGGAGCTGGAAATTGGCCCAGCAACATTTTCTTGTATTTCAGCCTCATGTCCAGAGACTAGACCTTTTCCAGACCACATACCAGTGGTGAACTTGCTCTATTTGAGCTATTTAACTACTAAGAGAGCCCTGGATCCCTATTCCCTAAATGTTGCACTTCAGGGGATTTTGCAGAAACCTGTAATACAGCAGTTAAGGATGAAGCTCACTAAGGGAAGCTAAGCACTATCTCTCAAGGAGGAAGTTTAGGAAGACCCCAGCGATAAAGGAGTGATGCCTGCATCTCAATGCAAGCAATCTAACATGCGGAGAGCATCTCAGTCTCATGCTGCCTCATCCACTTGGCTATTCTCTGGAATAAACTAATAGAAACAGCAAGTATGTTAATCAATGATAGTTTCCAGAAATTGAACTTAAAGGTCACTTCAGCTTCTGCGCAAGTGGAAGTGAAACTGAATAATGTTTTACGGGAAAATACTTTTCTGATGCCTTTGTTGGTATTGTTTCAGATTAGTCTATTCCTTTAGTTGTCACTTCTGCATATGAATCTTCATCGATAGGCTTATATTCATAATAATTTATAAATTATTTATATTCCTTATATTAATTACACATCTTACATTAATAATAATTTATAAAACCATATTCTATTTCACAGGAAATAAAATGTTTTGGAGATAGGATAAATAGGATTTATTTGAAATAATTTCTAAATATTTTCTAAACAATCATAAAGCTGATCACTCTCTATATATCATTCTTTCTATATACACCTTTAGAATGTGGCATTTTCTTTTTTTTAATTTTTTTTGAAGTTTTTATTTATTTTTGAGAGACAGAGAGAGACAGAGCGCAAGCGGGGGGTGGGTAGAGAGAGAGGGAGAGACACAATCTGAAGCAGGCTCCAGGCTCTGAGCTGACAGCACAGAGTCTGACGCGGGGCTTGAACCCATGAACTGTGAGATCATGACCTGAGCTGAAGTCATACGCTTAACCGACTGAGCCACCCAGGCGCCCCTAGAATGTGGCATTTTCTATTCTATGACTTATTAAGGATAATTTTGTTAGAGGAAATCAAGAGAAGGAATAATTTTAAAGAATAAAGAGTCAATTTAGCTTGTGTTATTTTTAAAAATTTCTCTTACTCCTGTTGCTTTTTTTTTTAATGTTTATTTGGGGGGGGGACAGAGAGGGCTAGAGGGG
>NW_024412391.1:71865025-71880139 GCF_014898765.1 Herpailurus yagouaroundi
AGAGAGAGAGAGAGAGAGAGAGAGAGAGAGAGAGAGACTCCCAAGCAGGCTCCACGCTATCAGTGCAGGGTCTAATGTGGGACTCCATCTCACAAACCTTGAGATCATGACCTGAGCCAAAATTAAGAGTCAGGTGCTTAACCGACTGAGCCACCCAGGCGCCCCCTTATTGTTTTTTAATTACTTTAATGAATAAATGCTTATAAATCTGCTGGTTTATCTGTTGATGGAATTTCAAGTGAAGGCGATAATTTAGAATTATTTTGCTAGGGCAAGGGGGGTTTCTTTTCCAGATGATTACTTTTAGATGTCATTCATAGGGACCAGCCAGGCTAATTAGTGGGCTTTCCAGTTAGTTCCAGGGTCACTAGAAAAGCAGTGATCTGGGACAAGGCAATGATTCTTTTTCCAGGTCTGTACCCCGGTTTGAAGACAGGTAGGGAAGGTGAGAAAACCTTTGGGCTGCTATGCAGGTTTTTATTTGGGGGCTTCTATAGTTCCTTGATTGTATCTGACTGCTCCTTCTTTACCCCCTTCATGGGTCCCCTTTCTCTTCCTCCCACTAACTGAATTTTGCCTCTTTGCTTACAGCTGCCTTTTCTTTCTACAGGCTCTTCTCACAGATCCATTCACTGTACTCATTCCAGTTATTATGTAAATGGGGAAGACACATAAATTATTAACCCTGAACCCTCCCCTGGTTTTGGTCACTTGGCCAGTGCTTTTTCCAGTAGATGCTAGTCTAAGGCTGTCAATCATCCACTTAGCAAGGAGTTTAGATTCTTAGAATGATCTCACCATATGCTTTCTCCCATTGTGGGTGTGATTTTGTACACATCAGTGTTTACACTATATTGTGGAAAAGGAGTACACTCTGAAGTCACAATTTATTATTTGGGAAAACTTGGGAAGTTATTTAACCTGATCAACTTTGGTATACTTGTATTTGAAGTAGAGTAAATGACAGCCTTACATCCAAAACACATGTTGAGTGTTGGATGAGAAAATGTAGATAAAGAACCTCGCCCAGCTCCTGACACCATTGTTATTTAAAGAAACCAACACTAAGAGTTTGATTTTTTCTCAAACATATACAGTGTACAATATATACAGTAAGCTGTTCTATTAGTTGCAAAAGGCTTGAGGTGCCAGGGTACAGAGTTTGGATCTTATTCTGTAGGCAATTGGGGGCCACTAAACATGTTTGAACCATGAAATAACCCAAGTCTTAGTGTTTTAGGAAGATAGACCTAGGAATAGTTTTCAAGGAGACCAGTTAAGAGACTTTTCATGGATGTAATAAGGGCTGAATTCACACAATGGTGATGAGAATAGAAAGTAAGGGTACCAGGGGAACACAAGACTATTATATCAGACTTTTTGTAATTTGTGTACTTTGTTTATTACTTGTGGATTTCATGGTTTTGTCCTATTATATACTCGAAGCATTTTATTATAATGAGAACTTTCACTCATCCTGACTTGGAACTGTTTTATATTCCTCTCAGGACCTAGATTTGTTAACCTTCAAACTTTCTCATTGATGTTACACTTTTTGAAATGAATGTATACTGTTCCTGGAATTCACAAAAAAACAAGTAGTATCTTTCCACATACAAGGTCTGAGGTCAGACTTAATTCCTGCAGGATATAGAATACCTAATGAATTTTTTCCTGCTAAAGGAAGTTGAATTTTTTAGGTTACTTAAATAATCTTTAGATAGAGAGGATGGAGACCTTGTATAGATAGAAACTTTAAGGGAGATATCACAGAATGGGAAATAGAAGCCTATGACAAAATTAACTAAATAGTTGGTGAAATAAAATAGTAAATCCTTAGTTTGTTGTTATATATGTTTAAAATTTCATGTCCAGTGTTGCTCATGCTGTTCATCCTGAGTGAAGTTCCTTCCTTTTGTCTTTTTTTTTAAATCTCTTAGTAACCTGTCCATTTTCTTTTTTTTTTTTATTTTTTATTTTTATTTATTTTTATTTTTGAAACAGAGAGAGACAGAGCATGAGCAGGGGAGGGGCAGAGAGAGAGGAAGACAGAGAATCCAAAATAGGCTCCAGGCTCTTGACACGGGGCTCGAACTCACAAACCAAGAGATCATGACCTGAGCCGAAGTCGGACGCTTAACCGACTGAGCTACCCAGATGCCCCATCCTGTCCATTTTCAAAAACTAATTATCTCAGTTTCTTCATCAATGTAACAATTCACAAAACATAAATAAGTTCAGTAACTTATTTTCTCTGTCACATAGATTCACATTTTATAACAAATTACTTAAATTTAAAATTAATTTATCTGGATACGTTAAAAATTTTTTTTAACGTTTATTCATTTTTTGGGACAGAGAGTGAGCGGAAGTGGGGATGGGACAGAGAGAGAGGGAGACACAGAATCTGAAGCAGGCTCCAGGCTCTGAGCTGTCAGCACAGAGTCCTACGTGGGGCTTGAACTCAGGAACCGTGAGATGATGACCTGAGCTGAAGTTGGACCCCCAACCAACTGAGCCACCCACGTACCCCTGGATACATTTTATATACCTTACAAACTAGCAGCTCCTTAGGGTAGAGACTTTGTTCATATCTTATATTCCTTTTCCTTGACACGTAGCTTAGAAATCAATCTTTGTTGATTTGTAATTGCAATTGAAAACAAAAATCAGAGTTGAATCATAAGAGCCAAAAATAAGATCCCAAGTCACATGTAGCATCAGCAAAATAGTATTTTGTTTAAATAATGGAATTCTATACTTCACCTGTTCTTTCTCTGTTTTAGTGGGAAAATCAAGGAGTCTTAGATTGATTCTCTCTCAATCAAGGAATCTAAAATAATTCTCACCAGATAGCAGCAGTTATTTATTTAAAAAATGTTAGGTACTAGGATGAGGTTTTTATAGCTTTATGTACCATTAAGTTAATAAGCTAGGAAAATGTGCCAAGCATACTATCCTGTCAGTTTATTTTTTTAGATTACCTACATTCAGAATAATGTGAACAACAGAAAATGCTTTGTGAGAGTAACAGACAACCTGTTAGTGTTCAGAGAATAGCGTTCCTAAAGTTCTGTATTACAGTCTAAATATATTGTATTTGTGCATATCCGGTACAGAATTTTGCTATTTTTTCAACATGTGTATTTTGTTAAAGCTTATTTAACAGGACTAGCACCTGAGGGATTTTGTTTGTATTTTGTTTTTTGTGCGATTTAGTTTGTTTTAATTCCAGCCTTGGAAATAATCAGAGTGTAAGCCTGATAAACTGTTAGTCTTAGAATGTTTAATTGGAAATCTCTCTATTTAAAAAAAAATAATAACAATAATAAAATAGTAAAATAATTTTTGTCTCATTTGTCTCATACACTCATGATATTTCAGGAAAAAAAAAAAAACCCTGAGAGAATGCCTAGTCCAATTTCTTAATTTTACAGAGAAGATTGAAGATGAAGTAATGCGAATTCTCCCCTTCCTCTTTACTTTCTGTTCTTCCTTCCTTAAACATGAAAGAACAACTTCTGTATTCTAAGATCAATGTTGAATGTTTGCGGAGGAATAGCCCCGCCCACGTGTGCAAGAAAAATTGTAGCGCGTTCGGAAACGTACAACTGAGTAGCCACCAAGCTGAGAGTGTAACTGAAGTCTCTTTACTCCTAGCAGGGAAAGCATCCTACTTCTTACAGATAGTGACAAATAATTTAAAGTTTTATTTATTTATTTTGAGAGAGATCATGTGAGCAGGAGAGGGGCAGAGAGACAGAAAGAGAGAGAATCCCAAGCAGGCTCTGCTCCATCAGCGCAGAGCCCGATTCGGAGCTCAAACTCAGGAAGAACCTTGAGGATAATGACCTGAGCCGAAGTCAAGAGCTGGGCGCTTAACTGACTGAGCCACCCACGTGCCCCAGATGTCGACAAATAATTTAGAAAAGAAATGTAGTGTGTTTTACCAGAATTGTTGACATTTAGACCTAAGCAAGGTGATGATGAGTAGTCCATAAAGGTGACTATTTCCAAAAGAACAAAATATTTTCTTATCCGGTAACCAAAGACTCTTATCCTGCTTATGACCTCCAAAGGTTTAGAGCTGCCCTTGATCTGGTCTCTCCCTAGCTACTTTTCATTACTTAAAAGGAAAAAAAAAAGGGGGGGGGGAGTATACTTATAAGTGTGTACCTGTTATTAACATTATAGAATTTTCTATCTATATGTTTGTGTATACACACTCTTGGATATACATATGTATGCATATATTTGAAGGGAAGCAAAATATTTCACCCCAAAATATGCCTCTTTGGTGTAAGGATTATCTTGACCTGGTTATTTTTAAGAGATGGCAGATTCAGGAGAAACTCTGAAAACCTAGAGGTTATCCTTTTGTAAGAGAAATTTATTTTTATAAGGGACATCTCCATTTGTACAGGTGCCTCCCTGTGTCCTCTTGAAGAGGCGGATGACTAAATCTCTTGGAAGCTCTTATCAGTGGAGAAGGCTTGCACTTAAAGCTGCATAACGACCATACCCTTGTTTCCTGTGCTTTTCCTGGTAACCTCCCTGAACTGCCCCCTGCAGCAGTTTCTTTTACCTTTACATGGAGATAGTTTTTAAGGTGGTGGCTTGGGCCATTTAGGGAGTTACATAGTTTTCCTGGCTATATCCCATGTATACAGGAGGTATACAAGTTATTAAATTTATGTTGGTTTTTCTGTTAATCTGTCTTTTTGTTATTTTATATACAGGGTAATCTTAGCCAAGAACCAAGAAGGGTAGAGGGAAAATTATTTTTCCTCCCCTAAAATCTCTATAAATGTGCATATATATATATATATATATATATACATATATATATGTCTATTATACAACATGTTAATCCTTTAGTATATAAGAGATTACTTATGTATTACCTATACTCTGTGTGATTACATATACTTTATATTATGCATACAATGCCTTTTATATGTGTTTGTGTATATATAAGACTAACATGGTAGATGATAGGCACAAAGTGTTAATAAAGTTTTGGGAACTTATTAAATAAATTTTCAAAATATTACAAAAGAATCAGGGCACTGGGGCAAGCAAGGGCAATCTTAGTGTTTCATATCATCTTTACGACAAGGCTAAATAACATGAAGGCATGTGCAGAATCAAACTCTCTTCTCCCATTTAAAACATCCCGTGGAATTGCCTGTTTTCTAGTCTGTGTCCTCTATTATAATGTAAGCTTGATGAGGGCTGGAATAGGCCTGAATCACCATATTATCACTATAGTTAATCAATATATAGCAGATGCTCAGTAAGTATTAAGTGAATGAATGATTCTTCTACAGGATGAATGTCTGAAGTGTCCCTTGCAATGCCCTTATTGGTTTAGGACATTCAGGAGGTTTCTCCCAGACAACCTGAAAAAGTACAAAGTTTTTGATTTGCTTTCTTTTTCTTTCTGAGCTTACCCTCGACTTAAGTTGTTGTTACCTATCAGTTTTAGGGTAACTTCATCATTCAAGAAACCTAAATGAGAGTTAGATTTAATTTGAAGGCATTTCACACCATGCACATTCTATAAATCATATGAGAGGCTTTTAGTAGTTGCTCCGCTATTTAAAAAAAAAAAAATCATACTTAAACATTGTTAGAAGTTGTATAATATTTGCTGTTGGTCATTTCCTGTACAATTGGTTCTGAGTAGCTTGAAGAAAGGATGAAGCTCCCTCTGGGTCTGGTGTGGGTCTGATGTCTAACTGTACTCATCCCCCACCCCAAAATGCTAATGGATAGATTAGTAATGGGTAGATTATGTGGGCAGACATGCATCTCTTTCCACATTTTTTTTTAAAATAAGAAGCTCTGGTACAAAATGATGTTAAACTGTTCAACTGTAGTATAGACTTTAATCCAAAATAAATGTCCTCATCCGATATACTCATGTTAACATGACGCAGTGCGGCTGTTGGTTTGTTGTTTATAGCTCTTTGTAGGAGGTGTAGACTTACCTAAAGTGTTGCTACTTGCCATTTATCATCTGGGTGTGAACAAAGAAAGATAACATTTTTACACAATCTCATGCTTTCTTGATGTGGTCACCTTTAATAATAGAAACCAAAAGCAACATTTCCCAATGTATTCATCATAATTCTACCAGGAAGCAGATGTGCAGTCTTATTTTTCTCTTAATCATGTATTTATTTATTGCATTTCATCTTTCAGTTGTGGATATTTTCCTGTAGAGGGAAATTCCAACCTTCCTGGAATGATAATTCCCGGTTTTATATGTTTGGGTTTTTTTGTTTTGTTTTGTTTTGCTTTGTTTTTTTTAACTGGTGAATAGATGTGAAAATACATTCTTCCTTCTTATATGTATTGGTCTTTTGATTGTATCTCTATACAGGTAGAGCTCAAATACTAATAACTCTTCCTGAGGGTATTTCTATGGTAGCATAAAAACAAATCTAGGGAATTTTAGGCAGAAATAATCATATTCTCACTAAAATATAAACAAATGGATCTCCAACAATAGTGTCACCTTCATGGGAAAGTTTGCTATCTTCTAAAGGTGAAAACTTTTAATTATTGAAACTCCTATTCTAGCTCGTTTATTTCTTTTCTTCACCCTGACTGAAATTATTTGTGTCTCCTTTAGAACATCTCCACCCTTGACTGCCCTCCATATTTGCAGGCACTCTTGGTCTCACTTGTCCATGTATCCAGCCTAGATCTCTAGATCAGGCTTTTTAAGCTACCAAAAAAAAAAAAAAAAAAAAAAGCCTATTGTAACATCTCGTGCCTTGATGTGGTTGATGTCGTTTCCTATGTAATGATGCATAATCTTGTTTGTGCTCTACCTTCTCCATGGTGGTTTCTATTTACCTGTATCTAATGAAATACTTCTGCTTCACCAGCCACGGCTGGTAGATATTTCCCTAGAGCCAATTCATTTGTGTTGATTTCAGGACATTTTTCATCCAACTTTGGAAAAATTGATAATTTATCCTCAAGTTCACAGCACCTGTACACCATTCATCAGTGGTACGATCAGTTGCTTTGGTCATAATCTGTTATATCCTCTTGTACAAAACCTCCTTGTCTTTTTTTTTTTTTCTAATCTACATATCTTTCTGGCCTTCAAACACAAATGTGTAAAATAAAACACGAATTTTAATATTTTGTTTTCTTTACCAAACTTCTTAACCTCTTTTCTTTGTTTCTGTACCACAAATAAATAAATCCCATTTATTTACCATAATAAATAATCTGAATTTCATACAATAGGCATCTCTGAGGTAATGTAGAACATGTGTTTTGGGTTTAGTCAGCCTGTGTTCCCATCCTGACTGTCATTTATTGGCTTATAGCTTAGGACACCTTATTTTAGCCCTCTTAGTTTCCACATCTATAAAATAGGGTAATGAGAGTATTTAATAGGTTTACTGTGGGGATTAAATAAATCAGTGGATTCACAGTTTAGGATAATGTCTGTTCTTTAGTTATCCCTGCATAAGTGCTAGCTGCTATTATGATCACTTTCCCCTGCTCTCTATTTCCACTTAGTTCATCAAGATTTTTTTAAAATTTCCCTCCTTTCCATTCTCACTGCCAACATCATGATTCAAACCTTCATGATCTTTTGCCTGAATTATTTTAATAGTCTCCTAACTCATATTTCTGTTCTCATTTAATCCTAAACCCTAACAAATTTAGGATGTTGCATTCTAAAACCTTTATCTTGGGTAAGAACACTGTATTTTGCAACATCAAGGTCTTTCAGAAAAATATATAATTTAAGCAAAACTAAAACATTAAGCATTAGGTGTGTATATATAGGTGTGTATGTGTATAACTATGTATATGAAATCTTGCATTGGATTAAAGTGAAAGCAAACCCATTTGAACCAAATTAGATATTCATGGTTATTAAATTCGCTTATGTTGTTAATCATTTTCTTGGCACCTTCCTCTGTTGATTAGAAACGACCGAAGTGGGGGAACCAGGATGGCTTAGTCGGTTAGGTGTCCGGCTTTGGCTCAGGTCTTGATCTTATGGTTCGTGAGTTTGAGCTCCACATTGGGCTCTGTGCTGACAGCTCAGAAGCTGGAGCCTGCTTTGGATTCTGTGCCTCTCTGTCTCTCTGCCCCTCCCCTGTTAACGCTCTGTCTTTGTCTCTCAAAAATAAATAAACATTAAATTAAAAAAAAAAAAAAAACTACTGAAGCATGTAATATGCTTGAATATGTATTTATATAATTTTATGTTATGGAGATAATACATTTTTTTTAGTTGTGAACCAGTTAGGATTTTCCTTTGACATATATCCATATATCTCTATGTATCTCTACATATTTCTTTTCAAGCACGTATTCTCTTCATAATTTGCAATTCCTACATCACACATTTGTTCCTATTTTACATGAGAGGGATCAGGAATGGTCGAGGCTCTTGTTTTGTTTAAAGAGAGTGACCTGAAGTGGACTTAATAAGTGAATTTTTAGGTATTGATGTATATATGTATCAAGTTACTGAAAAACCACAAGAAATGAAACCATTCTGGGCAAGGCGTGGTTTTCTCCTGATAATGTGATCCCCTCATTATCAACCATTCTCAGATGCCACTGTTGTCATTTAATCCATGCCCTAAGTGATAACAGAATCCAGTCTAAATGCCTTTGGCTGTAATCTGACTTTGCAGCTTAGATCATGCGATTTTAGCCACATAAAACTATGACATCACTTCTCTTCTTTTGTCATATCTTAAGTGTCTCTTGAAATTTTACTTTCAAATTCCAGCTTAAATGACATCCCTACTATGAATTGTCATTGATTCCACTCCATTCCCTTCCCATCTCAATCAAGACAAGGTTTTGTAACGATTTCATTTATATTTATCTTTTATAGCATTTACATTCTGCTCAAAATACAGCTGTTTGTATACATTTTTTAAAATTACATTGTTATCTCCCTGAGTAAAGGACCACATTTTATTGGCCAGATGTAAACAAAATACAGTAGAGTTGAATCTTACATAGGTTCTGCATTCTAAAATCAGCATTTAAAGTTAAAATTTTATACTATCAATATTATCCTGAAAATTTCCAAAAGTAATATATTAAATGTACTCTACAGAGTTTATATGCCACATTGATTGAGGGCTGACATTTAGTCTCTCAACATGTAACACTGAAATTTCCTTCTACTTTGGATCAAGTCATTGTTTTCTTCACTTCAGAACAGATGAAGTAATTGGCTTATATTTAGAGGCTGTGTTGTATGAAAAAAGTCCAGGCATCTTTAAACATGAAAATCAAATACAGCTTGGTGACATGCTCAGACTATGAGAACTAAAAATGATTAAGGGCATTTTTTCCCCTTGCAATTACTTTTTAAAAGCTAAATGGTTCAAAAATTCTGTCTATCTTCTTGGTTTTCATGAAATTTGGTTGCCCATATTCACAAGAGTTAGATAGATAGACACAGGTTGGGGTAAAAATATACTGGTTTTGTTTATATCAAACGTAAACACTTCTGTCCATCAAAGGAGACAACAGATGAAAAAGCTGCCTGTGAAATGGGAGAGACTAATTACAAATCATATATCTGAAAAAGGGTTAACATTCAGAATACATAAAGCACTGCTATAACTCAGTAACAACAGTAGAAGTCATAAATTGATTGAAAAAAATGAGCAAAGGACTGGAATAGACATTTCTCCAAACAAGATAGAAAAATGGTTAACAAGCATATGAGAAGATGCTCAACATCACTAGAGCATCAATAGAGAAATTCAAATCAAAACCATAATGAGCTATCCCTTCACACCCATTAAGATGGCTGCAATCCAAACAACAAAAAATAACAAGTGTTGGTGCGGGTATGGAGAAATTGGAACCTGTGCACTGTTTATGGAAATGTAAAATGGTCAGCAGCTTAAGATAACACTATGGAGTTTCCATAAAAAAAAAAAAAAGGAAAATATAATTACAACATGATGCTGCAATTCCACTTCTGGATATATGTCCAAAAGACTTGAAAACAAGATCTCAAAGAGATATTTTCATATCCATGTTCACTGCAGCATTGTTCATAATAAATGGCCAAACAAAATGTGGTATGTATATGCAGTGAAAAACTCTTCAGCCTTAAAAAAAAAAAAAAAAAAAAAAGGAAATCCTGTTACATGCTACAACATGGATAAACCCTGAAGGCATTATGCTAAGTGAAATAATCTAGTCCCAAAAAGAGAAATTCTATATGATTCCTTTTATATGAGGTATCTAAGGTAGTCAGACTCATAGAAATACAATGTAGAAAAATAGTGGTTTCAAGGATTAGGGGCAGGGAGAAATGGGGACTTGTTCAATCAGTAAAGAGTTTCAGTTTTATAGGATGAAAAGGTTCTGGAGATTTCTTGGGCAACAAGGTGGATATGCATAGTGCTACTGAATTATACACTTAAAAATGGCTATGATGGTAAATTTCATGGGTTTTTTTTTTTTTTGGCCAAAATTAAAAATCATTTAAAAAATACTGGTTTAAATAACTACTTTAAATCTGGGATGATTGGCATCATGTGGTGTGTTTGCTCAGTTCAAGTTATTTATTCAAGAATGACTTTCATATAGAAACATTGTTAAAAGAGCAGTATTTTACTTAAATAGACCTTAACTGAAATCCACTCTACTACTGATGGACTATATTACCTGGAATGCTAGTTTAGCTGCTCTGAATATCAACTTTTTCTCACGCTAATTTGGGTTAAAAATAGTATCTACCTGTAGGAGCTTGAAATGAAATATGTTGGCTTTAACACACAGTGGGCAGTCAAAAAATTTGGTTATTGTTTCTATTGATTTTTCAATTTAAAAAGTAAATATAGTGAAAGCTTAAGACTTCTTTGTTAGAACAAGCATCTATGACTTAATTCAATTTATATTTGGAAGATAGGCACAATTACTTTTCTTTAGTATTTTTGAAAGGGCGTTCCAACATGAAATGCTTGATTATTTACTTGAATCAGGATTGAAACACTTGGCTAGTTGAAGGCAATTTTGGGAATGAGAAGAAGGGTGCCTCTGGATGATTGAAGCTGGATTTCTGAATTGGTTCTTTCAGAAATAAGGGGCTGCATTGCCCATTTTCCATGAATTTACATTTTTCATAGTAAATTGCCTTGGATCAGATAAATTTTAAGTAACATCTCTCATTTTTTCATTACATTCAAAAAGAGTAGCCTTAATCTTCATCTTTCTCATTCTCTTTATATTTCCTTTCTGTTGGACACTTGATTCTTTCTTATTTATTTTCCAGTGAGGCTTACCATTTTTATAGATAGCCTTTGTGTTTTTTTTTTTAATTTTCAGATTTCATTTCTTATTTTCAACTATTCTAAATACTTATGATTTTTGAAGTTTAGCTTTATTTTACTGTTTACTCTCATAAGCACGGTGTTCTTTGCAAGAATTTTCTAACTGAATTATTACTCTACTGTGTAGTGACTGATACTATTTTCTGCTTTTCGCAGGTGAGTAACGTGAGGCACAAAGAGATTAAATAACTCGCCCAAGTTCCCTCCTAAGAGGTAAAGATGGGATGTAGACCCAGGCGGTTTGATTCCAGAGCTCAGGCTCTCAAATGCACAAATATTAACTTACTTTCTTAGGCACTTTCAAAGGCTGTCTTTTAATTTTGTCTTTGTTCTTTCTCTATTTTAATTTCTGCATGTTTCTTTTAGAAATTTTCCCCTTGCCTTCAAAATGTAAATTACCATTTTAGAATATACTGCTTTTCCCTCTCCTGTCCCTGGCCTCTCAGACCTTTCCAGGTCATTAGCTCACTGCTTGGGATATCCTCAGCCTCTAAACCTCTGTCCTGTGACATTCCATAGTTGACCCAGTTCCTTTACTTCTGTCTTCCAAGGAATCTGAGCTTTTTGAATGTTATTTTCCTTTCAGCCGGTTCCAAGATGATGTTTGCCTCTGCTAAGTGTATTTCCTCTTGGCTACTGGAAACTTCTGTTCTGCAGATTGCTCCTTGGTGCATTTGGGAAGAAGTTGCCAAGTCTCTTTTTGTGCATGTGCTTGTTTTTCAGTTCCTGGAAACTTGACAGAGCTTCCACTATTTTTCCACATTCTTCTTCCTCACGTTGCTCCTCACCCTCCTCGTATACCTCTGCCGCGTTGTTTTCTCTCCACCCCACTTCACATCAGAATGTCCTCTTGTTCCAAATGCTGAAATATACCTGAGCCTTCCACCATCTTGTTCCACTGTGGCAAGAGCTGTATTTTAATCAACTATGATATGCCCTTCTCTAAAAACAAATGGCTACACATTCTGGAAACTTAAGCAACTAAGTTTTGTTTTATTTATTTATTTATTTATTTATTTATTTATTTATTTAAATAAATTTTTTTAAAGTTTATTTATTTTGAGAGAGACAGAGACAAAACAAGTGGGGAGGGGCAGAGAAAGAGAGGGAGACCGAAAATCCCAACCAGGTTCCGAACGGTCCACACGGAGCCCGACATGGGCTGTGATTGAGGACAGGAATCATATAAGAAATACAGTGTAGTGGATAGATCACAGGGCATGCAGTCAGAAGATGCCGGTCTTTGCTACTGGTGGTTCTTGTCAGCCTGACTTTGGCTTCTGAGTAACTTGTCTTCTCAGCTTTGTTATTTATAAAGTGGGGAATTAATAATACCTAACTTCAAGGGTGAGGTTCAAATGGGCTAAGAAGCATACACGTGTTTTACCAATTGGAATTTGCTATCCAACAGGTACAGATGATTCTTAAAGCGCAGAGATGCAAGTTGTCAAGCACGTAAAAAATTTTGATGAAAACATGGGAAATATGACTCTCATCAGTATCAGAATTTTATTTGATTCCGTTTTCTATTGAGCATCAGGAGTTTTCCTCAAATCTTGAAATCTGTGCCATGGGTTTTATTTAATTTTTTTTTTAATGCTTATTTCTTTTGAGACAGAGAGACAGAGAGCGAGCAGGGGAGGGGCAGAGAGAGAGAGGGAGACACAGAATCTGAAGCAGGCTCAAGGCTTTGAGCTGTCAGCACAGAGCCCGACACGGGGCTCAAACTCATGGACCACGAGATCATGACCTAAGGTGAAGTCGGATGCTTAACCAACTGAGCCACCCAGGTGCCCACCATTGGTTTTATTTAATAAAAGAAACTTGTGATAGGATGGGTATCCCGGTGTGATTCATAGGGAAGACACAGATGGTCTCCACGGGCATGCAGCAGTGTGTGGTATTATGGATGAAGTTCTACCTGGGAATCCTCTGTTTCCTTCTGTGAGGAGCTGTCTCACTCCCACAGGGATGATGACTTCAAGGTTTTATATCTGCCCACGTGTCTAATTATATAAGTGATTCATTTATGTTTTAATCTTTAAAAAGACCATATTGCAAACCAACACATAGACTAACTGGAAGCAGCAGTAAAGGACTTACCCCATTTTATTCCTTTCTAGAAGCTGCTCAATTACTTTACATTTCAAGTCATTAATTAATAAGGCCATCATAGGAACAAATTATAGAGGATGAAGCTAAATTTTTGAGTATTTTGAGACCCGAGCTCAAATTGTTAGTATGGTTCTGATATTTCTTTATTCTGTTGATTGTGTCTTCTAGAATCGTGGTAACATCTGTGTGGTCCAGTTGGTTGTATCTTGTACATACAGACCGATATCAACTATTTCCCAGGATAGTGCCCTGTTCCATTATCAGGCAAGCAGATTTATCTATTGTATGTTTATGCTTCCCTTCGTAACTTAGGGTTGTCTTCTTTTCTGCCTTATTACAATTGTTCTCCATAAACCGCTCCTCCTGGTACCAGGTTCCATAATAATGTTTTTCCTCTAGGTTATTTATGTCTTTTGTCTGTTTATAGATAGCTCCTTTGCCCATCAACTTGTGGCTTAGCCAAACTTACTGCTTGTTTAGTGCTTTAATCTTGCATCGTAAATCATTTTTCTCCACATCTTAATCATTCTTCCATCATGTCTCTGAACTCCTTCCAGCTTCTCTTCACCTTTTGGATAATGAGGTGCCTGAGTCTGAACACCAGGTGCAATCCCACCAGTCCTGTCTAAGAGGGTGCTGTGGCCTCCAGTGCTGCTATGATGCCTTTTTATTCCCTGAGGTACTCATTACAGAGACCATGCCTGTCTCTACAGGCAAAGTCAGCAAGCTGCATCTCCCCTCTTGTCCTGTAACTCCCTCCTCGCTAAGCATTTTTCCAGAGTGAAATCTCAATCTCTCTCACGCATTTTCTTGCTCTGGAGCTCTTACTATAACTCTGTCTCTGTTGGTTCTTACAGTTTTTATTGTACTCCTCCCGCCTGACTTATGATCTAAATCATCTGTTTATTTCCCTCTTTCTCTCTTTTTCTTGATTCTAACCCAGCATCTTTCCGGTCCCACAATTTCATGCTCATGCTTAATAGCCACCTCTGCCACTCTGACCCCATATGCATCCGTCTCTTAAATACATCAACTTCTTGGGGCACCTGGGTGGTTCAGTCGTTTAAGCGTCCGACCTCGGCTCAGATCATGATCTCATGGTTCGTGACTTTGAGCCCCGCATCAGTCCCTGTGCTGACAGCTCAGAGCCTGGAGCCTGCTTCAGATTGTGTGTCTCCCTCTCTCCCTACCCCTCTGCTGCTCTGCTCTCTCTCTCTCTCTCAAAATAGATAAACATTAAATTAAAAAAAAATTTAAAAAACACATCAGCTTCTTTCACACATCCTTGAGAAAGGATACACTTATTCCCTTCTGTTTATCTAATGTCTTACTTTTTTTGTTTTTTTTTGAAAGCAAATTGATAAGTGGTTTGGCATTAATCTGTTAGTCTTGAAAATTTAATTTTATCACAGTTGATCAGAGAATAGAGCTATGAGTTATTTTTTAACACTAGTCTTTGCAACTTAATAAAATAGCATTCAGTTCAGTTTTTTTATCCATAAATTATATATTTTGGGGAAATACTTGATAGGTATGGTATCTCTGGAACAGTTATAATATAAATGATGGCTTGTGTTTTTAAAATTCGAATTTTCTTTCTTTCTTTCTTTCTTTCTTTCTTTCTTTCTTTCTTTCTTTCTTT